>NW_022979874.1:0-18627 GCF_902652985.1 Pecten maximus | reverse complement strand
AATGATTTTTTGGGTTACAAATGACATTCTTGGGGCATTCCTGCGGTTTTGTTGGTTTTACAATGACTTTGGGGTGTTAGAATTGGGTGTTACAAATGCATTCAGGGTGCAATGACATCTTGGGGTTACATGCATTTGGGGTTACAATTCGGGGTAAAACATCATTTGGGTTCAATGAATCATGTGTTACAATGACATTCTGGGTGTTACAATGACATCTGGTGTACGCATCTGGGGTTACAATGACATCTGGGTTTACAATGACATCTGGGTGTTTATGACTTGGAGTGTTACAGGACATTCTGGGGTTAAATGAATCTGGGTGTTACAATGACTCTGGGTGTTACAATGACATTCTGGGTTCATGACATTCGGGTGTTACAATGACTCCTGGGTGTTACAATGACATTCTGGGTGTTACAACACATTGTGCAGTTGGTGTTACAATGACATCTGGTGTTACATAATTTGGTTACAATGACATCTGGGTGTTACAATGACATCTTGGTGTTACAATGACATTTGGGTGTTACAATGACATTTGGGTGTTACAATGACATTTGGGGGTTTACAATGACATTCTGGGTGTACAATGACATCCTTGGGTGTACAATGACATTCTGGGTGTTACAATGACATTCTGGGTGTTACAATGACATTCTGGTTTACATGACATTCTGGGTGTTACAATGACATCTTGGGTGTTACAATGACATTCTGGGTGTGTAAATGACATTCTGGGTGTTACAATGACATTCTGTGGTGTTACAATGACATTCTTGGGTGTTACAATGCATACTTGGGTGTTACAATGACATTCTGGGTGTTAAATGACATTCTGGGTTACAATGACATTCTGGGTGTTACAATGACATCGTTGGGTGTTACTGAATGACATTCTGGTGTTACAAGACATTCTTGGGTTCAATGACATCAGGGTTACTGACGGTGTTACATGACATTCTGGAGTGTTTACATGACATTCTGGGTGAATGACATATTGGGGTTTACAATGACATCTTGGGTTTGTTAACAATGACTGGGTAAATACATTTGGGTGTTACAATGACATTCTGGGTGTTACAATGACATTCTTGGGTGTTACAATGACATTGGGTGTTACAATGACATTCTGGGGTTACATACTCTGGAGTTACAATGACATGTACATGATGGGTTACAATGACACTTGGGTGTACATCATTCTGGGGTTACAATGACACTTGGGTTTACAATGACATTTGGGTGTTTACAATGACATTCTTGGGTGTTACAATGGTTTGTTACAATGACAGTCTTGGGTGTTACAATGACATCTTGGGTGTTACAATGACATTTGGTGTTACAATGACATTTGGGTGTTACAAGACATTTGGAGTGTTACAATGACTTGGGTGTTACATGACATTCGGGTGTTTACAAGACATTCTGGGTGTTAACAGGGTTCATGATTGCTGAATGACATTCTGGGTGTTACAATGACATCTGGGTAACATGACATTCTGGGTGTTACATGAATTTGGAGTGTTACAGACATGGTTACATACATCTGGGTGTTACAATACACTTGTTTGAATGAGTTTACAATGACATTCTTGGGTGTTACAATGACATTCTGGGTGTACAATGACATTCTGGGGTTTACAATGACATTCTGGGTGTTACAATGACCTGTTAATGACATTTGGGTGTTACAATGACATTTGGGTGTTACAATGACATTCGTGGAGTGTTACAATGACATTCTTGGTGTTACAATGACATCCGGGGGTTACAAGGAATTCTGGGGTGTTACATGCATGTTTGGTGTGTTTAAAATGGCGTCCTGGGTTTTATATGACATTCTGGAGCCAGTGTTAACAATGAATCCTGGGCGGTTAATCAGAATGAAGTCAGGGGTGTTACAATGAACATTTGGAGTGTTAACAAAGACATCTGTGGGTGTACAGTGACATTCTGGAGGATTACAATGGATATTTGGGAGTGGTACAATGACATGCTCTGGTGTTACAATGACGTCCTTGCGGTGTTACAATGAACATTCTGGATTGTTGGAATGACATCCTTGGGTGATACAAGACATTATGTGGGTGTTACAATGACCTCCTTGGGCTGTTACCATGACATTCTGGAGTGTTACCAATTACATTCTGGGTGTTACAATGACATCCTGGGTGTTACAATGACAATCCTTGGTGTAACAATGACATCATTGGGCTTACAATGACCTGATTGGTGTTACAATGACCTTCTGGAGTGTTACAATGGCATTCTGGAGTGTTACAATGACATTCAGGGGTGTTACAATGACATTCTGGGGTGTTTGTAAACAATGACATCCTTGAGTGCAACATGACATCCTTGGGTGTAACAATGACATCATTGGGCGTTACAATGACATCATTGGGTATTACAATGACATTCTGAATTGTTACAATGACAATTTGGGTGTTACAATGACATTTTGGGGTGTTACAATGACATTCTGGGGTGTTACACTGACATTCTTGGGGTGTAACAATGACGTTCTGGGGTGTAACAATGACATCCTTGGGTGTTACAATGACATTCTGGAGTGTTACAAGGACATTCTTGAGTGTTACAATGACATTCGTGGGTGTTACAATGACGTCCTTGGGTGTTACAATGACATTCTGGTGTTTTACAATGACATTCTGGGGTGTTACAATGACATTCAGGGGTGTTACAATGACATCCTTGGATGTTGCAATGATATTCTGGAGTGTTACAATGACATCCTTGGGTGTTACAATGACAATCTGGGGTGTTACAACGACATTCTGGGGTGTTACAATGACATTTAGGGGTGTTACAATGATATTCTGGGTTGTTACAATGACATCATTGGGTTTAACATGACATTCTGGAGTGTAACAATGACATCATTGGGTGTTACAATGACATCATTGGGTTTTACAATGACATTCTGGAGTGTTACAATGACATTCTGGAGTGTTATAATGACATTCTGGGGTGTTACAATGACATCCTTGGGTGTTACAATGACATTCTGGAGTGTAACAATGACGTCCTTGGGTGTTACAATGACATTCCGGAGTGTTACAATGACATCCTTGGACGTTACAATGACAATCTGGGGTGTTACAATGACATTCTGGGGTGTTACAATGACATTCAGGGGTGTTACAATGACATCCTCGGGTGTTACAATGACATTCATGGGTGTTACAATGACATTTCGGAGTGTTACAATGACATCCTTGGATGTTACAATGACAATCTGGGGTGTTACAATGACATTCTGGGGTGTTACAATGACATTCAGGGTGTTACAATGACATCCTTGGGTGTTACAATGACATTCATGGGTGTTACAATGACATTCTTGGTTGTTACAATGACATCATTGGGTGTAACATGACATTCTGGGGTGTAACTAATGACATCATTGGGTGTTACAATGACATTCCGGAGTGTTACAATGACATCCTTGGGTGTTACAATGACAATCTGGAGTGTTACAATGACATTCTGGAGTGTTACAACGACATTCTAGGGTGTTACAATGACATCCTTGGGTGTTACAATGACATTCTGGAGTGTAACAATGAAGTCCTTGGGTGTTACAATGACATTTTGGAGTGTTACAAAGACATCCTTGGGTGTTACAATGACATTCTGGAGTGTTACAATGATATTTTGGAGTGTTATAATGACATTCTCTGGTGTTACATTGACATTCTGGGGTGTTACAATGACATTCTGGGGTGTTACAATGACGTCCTTGGGTGTAACAATGACATCATTGGGCTTTACAATGACATCATTGGGTGTTACAATGACATTCTTGGGTGTTACAATGATATTCTGGAGTGTAACAATGACATTCTGTGGTGTTGCAATGACATTCTGGGGTGTTACAATGCCATTTTGGGTGTTACAATGGCATCCTTGGGTGTTATAATGACATTCTGGAGTGTTACAATGACATCCTTGGGTGTTACAGTGACATTCTGGAGTGTAACAATGACATTCTTGGGTGTTACAATGATATTCTGGAGTGTTACAATTACATTCTGGGGTGTTACAATGACATTCTGGGGTTTTACAATGACATTCAGGGGTGTTACAATGACATCCTTGGGTGTAACATGACATTCATGGGTGTTACAATGAGATTCTGGGTTGTTACAATGACATCATTGGGTGTAACATGACATTCTGGAGTGTAACAATGACATCATTGGGTGTTACAATGACATTCTGGAGTGTTACAATGACATTCTGGGGTGTTACAATGACATTCTAGGGTGTTACAATGACATCCTTGGGTGTTACAATGACATTCTGGAGTGTAACAATGACGTCCTTGGGTGTTACAATGACATTTTGGAGTGTTACAAAGACATCCTTGGGTGTTACAATGACATTCTGGAGTGCTACAATGATATTTTGGAGTGTTACAATGACATTCTCTGGTGTTACAATGACGTCCTTGGGTGTTAAAATGACATTCTGGATTGTAAGAATGACATCCTTGGGTGATACAATGACATTCTGTGGTGTTACAATGACATCATTGGGTGTTACCATGACATTCTGGAGTGTTACAATTATATTCTGGGGTGTGACAATGACATTCCTGGGTGTTACAATGACATCCTTGGGTGTAACAATGACATCATTGGGCTTACAATGACATGATTGGGTGTTACAATGACATTCTGGAGTGTTACAATGACATTCTGGAGTGTTACAATGACATTCAGGGGTGTTACAATGCCATGCTGGGGTGTAACAATGACATCCTTGAGTGTAACATGACATCCTTGGGTGTAACAATGACATCCTTGGGTGTTACAATGACATTCTGAAGTGTTACAATGACATTCTGGGTTGTTACAATGACATTCTGGGGTGTTACAATGACATCCTTGGGTGTTACAATGACATTCTGGAGTGTAACAATGACGTCCTTGGGTGTTACAATGACATTTTGGAGTGTTACAAAGACATCTTTGGGTGTTACAATGACATTCTGGAGGATTACAATGATATTTTGGAGTGTTACAATGACATTCTTGGGTGTTACAATGACATCCTTGGGTGTTACAATGACATTCTGGAGTGTTACAATGACATTCTAGAGTGTTACAATGACATTCTGGGGTGTTACAATGACATTCTGGAGTGTTACAATGACATTCTGGAGTGTTACAATGACATCCTGGAGTGTTACAATGACATTCTGTGGTGTTACAATGACATTCTGGGGTCTTACACTGACATACATGGGTGTTACAATTACATTCTGGAGTGTTACAATGACATTCTGTTGTGTTACAATGACATTCTGGGGTGTTACAATGACATTCTTTGGTGTTACAATGACGTCCTTTGGAGTTACAATGACGTTCTTGGGTGTAACAATGACATCCTTGGGTGTTACAATGACATTCTGTGGTATTATAATGATATTCTGGGGTGTTACAATGACATTCTGGAGAGTTACAATGACATCATTGGGTGTTACAATGACATTATGGGGTGTTACAATGACATCCTTGGGTGTTACAATGACATTCTGGAGTGTTACAATGACATTCTGGAGTGTTACAATGACATCCTTGGGTGTTACAATGACGTTCTGGAGTGTTACAATGATAGCTGGGGTGTTACAATGACGTCCTTTGGAGTTACAATGACGTTCTTGGGTGTAACAATGACATCCTTGGGTGTTACAATGACATTCTGTGGTATTATAATGATATTCTGGGGTGTTACAATGACATTCTGGAGAGTTACAATGACATCCTTGGGTGTTACAATGACATTATGGGTGTTACGATTACATCCTTGGGTGTTACAAGGACATTCTGGGGTGTTACAATGACATCCTTGGGTGTTACAATGACATTCTGGAGTGTTACAATGACATCCTTGGGTGTTACAATGACGTTCTGGAGTGTTACAATGATAGCTGGGGTGTTACAATAACATTCGGGGTGTTACAATGGCATCCTTCGGTGTTACAATGACATTCTGGAGTGTTACAATGACATTCTGGAGTGTTACAATGACAATTTGGGGTGTTACAATGACATTTTGGGGTGTTACAATGACATTCTGGGGTGTTACACTGATATTCTTGGGTGTTACAATGACATTCTGGGGTGTTACAATGACATTCAGGGGTGTTACAATGACATCCTTGGGTGTAACATGACATTCATGGGTGTTACAATGACATTCTGGGGTGTAACAATGACATAATTGGTGTTTGTAACATGACATTCTGGGTGTTGTAACAATGACATCATTGGGTGTTACAATGACATCATTGGGTGTTTACAATGACATCATTGGGTGTTACAATGACATTCTGGAGTGTTACAAAGACATCCTTGGGTGTTACAATGACATCCTGGAGTGTTACAATGATATTTTGGAGTGTTACAATGACATTCTTGAGTGTTACAATGACATTCTGTGTTGTTTATAATGACATTCTGGGGTGTTACAATGACATTCTGGGGTGTTACAATGACATTCCTGGTTGTTACAATGACATCTTTGGGTGTTACAATGACACCATTGGGTGTTATAATGACATTTTGGAGTGTTACAATGACATTCTGGTGTATTACAATGACATTCTGGGGTGTTACACTGACATTCTTGGGTGTTACAAAGACGTTCTGAAGTGTAACAATGACATCCTTGGGTGTTACAATGACATCCTGGAGTGTTACAATGACATTCTGGAGTGTTACAATGACATACATGGGTGTTACAATGACATTCTGGAGTGTTACAATGACATTCTGGAGTGTTACAATGACATTCTGTTGTGTTACAATGACATTCTGGGGTGTTACAATGACATTCTTTGGTGTTACAATGACGTCCTTTGGAGTTACAATGACGTTCTTGGGTGTAACAATGACATCCTTGGGTGTTACAATGACGTTCTGGAGTGTTACAATGACATCCTGGGTGTTACAATGACGTTCTGGAGTGTTACAATGACATCCTTGGGTGTTACAATGACGTTCTGGAGTGTTACAATGATAGCTGGGGTGTTACAATAACATTCGGGGTGTAACAATGGCATCCTTCGGTGTTACAATGACATTCTGGAGTGTTACAATGACATTCTGGAGTGTTACAATGACAATCTGGGGTGTTACAATGACATTCTGGGGTGTTACAATGACATTCAGGGGTGTTACAATGACATCCTTGGGTGTAACATGACATTCATGGGTGTTACAATGACATTCTGGGTTGTTACAATGACATAATTGGGTGTAACATGACATTCTGGGGTGTAACAATGACATCATTGGGTGTTACAATGACATCATTGGGTGTTACAATGACATCATTGGGTGTTACAATGACATTTTGGAGTGTTACAAAGACATCCTTGGGTGTTACAATGACATCCTGGAGTGTTACAATGATATTTTGGAGTGTTACAATGACATTCTTGAGTGTTACAATGACATTCTGTGTTGTTATAATGACATTCAGGGGTGTTACAATGACATCCTCGGGTGTTACAATGACATTCATGGGTGTTACAATGACATTTCGGAGTGTTACAATGACATCCTTGGATGTTACAATGACAATCTGGGGTGTTACAATGACATTCTGGGGTGTTACAATGACATTCAGGGGTGTTACAATGACATCCTTGGGTGTTACAATGACATTCATGGGTGTTACAATGACATTCTTGGTTGTTACAATGACATCATTGGGTGTAACATGACATTCTGGGGTGTAATAATGACATCATTGGGTGTTACAATGACATTCCGGAGTGTTACAATGACATCCTTGGGTGTTACAATGACAATCTGGAGTGTTACAATGACATTCTGGAGTGTTACAACGACATTCTAGGGTGTTACAATGACATCCTTGGGTGTTACAATGACATTCTGGAGTGTAACAATGAAGTCCTTGGGTGTTACAATGACATTTTGGAGTGTTACAAAGACATCCTTGGGTGTTACAATGACATTCTGGAGTGTTACAATGATATTTTGGAGTGTTACAATGACATTCTCTGGTGTTACATTGACATTCTGGGGTGTTACAATGACATTCTGGGGTGTTACAATGACGTCCTTGGGTGTAACAATGACATCATTGGGCTTACAATGACATCATTGGGTGTTACAATGACATTCTTGGGTGTTACAATGATATTCTGGAGTGTTACAATGACATTCTGTGGTGTTGCAATGACATTCTGGGGTGTTACAATGCCATTTTTGGGTGTTACAATGGCATCCTTGGGTGTTATAATGACATTCTGGAGTGTTACAATGACATCCTTGGGTGTTACAGTGACATTCTGGAGTGTAACAATGACATTCTTGGGTGTTACAATGATATTCTGGAGTGTTACAATTACATTCTGGGGTGTTACAATGACATTCTGGGGTTTTACAATGACATTCAGGGGTGTTACAATGACATCCTTGGGTGTAACATGACATTCATGGGTGTTACAATGAGATTCTGGGTTGTTACAATGACATCATTGGGTGTAACATGACATCTGGGGGTGTAACAATGACATCATTGGGTGTTACAATGACATTCTGGAGTGTTACAATGACATTCTGGGGTGTTACAATGACATTCTAGGGTGTTACAATGACATCCTTGGGTGTTACAATGACATTCTGGAGTGTAACAATGACGTCCTTGGGTGTTACAATGACATTTTGGAGGTGTTACAATGACATCCTTGGGTGTTACAATGACATTCTGGAGTGCTTACAATGATATTTTGGAGTGTTACAATGACATTCTCTGGTGTTACAATGACGTCCTTGGGTGTTAAAATGACATTCTGGATTGTAAGAATGACATCCTTGGGTGATACAATGACATTCTGTGGTGTTACAATGACATCATTGGGTGTTACCATGACATTCTGGAGTGTTACAATTATATTCTGGGGTGTGACAATGACATTCCTGGGTGTTACAATGACATCCTTGGGTGTAACAATGACATCATTGGGCTTACAATGACATGATTGGGTGTTACAATGACATTCTGGAGTGTTACAATGACATTCTGGAGTGTTACAATGACATTCAGGGGTGTTACAATGCCATGCTGGGGTGTAACAATGACATCCTTGAGTGTAACATGACATCCTTGGGTGTAACAATGACATCCTTGGGTGTTACAATGACATTCTGAAGTGTTACAATGACATTCTGGGTTGTTACAATGACATTCTGGGGTGTTACAATGACATCCTTGGGTGTTACAATGACATTCTGGAGTGTAACAATGACGTCCTTGGGTGTTACAATGACATTTTGGAGTGTTACAAAGACATCTTTGGGTGTTACAATGACATTCTGGAGGATTACAATGATATTTTGGAGTGTTACAATGACATTCTTGGGTGTTACAATGACATCCTTGGGTGTAACAATGACATTCTGGAGTGTTACAATGACATTCTAGAGTGTTACAATGACATTCTGGGGTGTTACAATGACATTCTGGAGTGTTACAATGACATTCTGGAGTGTTACAATGACATCCTGGAGTGTTACAATGACATTCTGTGGTGTTACAATGACATTCTGGGGTCTTACACTGACATACATGGGTGTTACAATGACATTCTGGAGTGTTACAATGACATTCTGTTGTGTTACAATGACATTCTGGGGTGTTACAATGACATTCTTTGGTGTTACAATGACGTCCTTTGGAGTTACAATGACGTTCTTGGGTGTAACAATGACATCCTTAGGTGTTACAATGACATTCTGTGGTATTATAATGATATTCTGGGGTGTTACAATGACATTCTGGAGAGTTACAATGACATCATTGGGTGTTACAATGACATTATGGGGTGTTACGATTACATCCTTGGGTGTTACAAGGACATTCTGGGGTGTTACAATGACATTCTGGAGTGTTACAATGACATCCTTGGGTGTTACAATGACGTTCTGGAGTGTTACAATGATACCTGGGGTGTTACAATGACGTCCTTTGGAGTTACAATGACGTTCTTGGGTGTAACAATGACATCCTTGGGTGTTACAATGACATTCTGTGGTATTATAATGATATTCTGGGGTGTTACAATGACATTCTGGAGAGTTACAATGACATCCTTGGGTGTTACAATGACATTATGGGGTGTTACGATTACATCCTTGGGTGTTACAAGGACATTCTGGGGTGTTACAATGACATCCTTGGGTGTTACAATGACATTCTGGATTGTTACAATGACATCCTTGGGTGTTACAATGACGTTCTGGAGTGTTACAATGATAGCTGGGGTGTTACAATAACATTCGGGGTGTTACAATGGCATCCTTCGGTGTTACAATGACATTCTGGAGTGTTACAATGACATTCTGGAGTGTTACAATGACAATTTGGGGTGTTACAATGACATTTTGGGGTGTTACAATGACATTCTGGGGTGTTACACTGATATTCTTGGGTGTTACAATGACGTTCTGAAGTGTAACAATCACATCCTTGGGTGTTACAATGACATTCTGGAGTGTTACAATGACATTCTGGGGTGTAACAATGACATTCTTGGGTGTTACAATGACATTCTGGAGTGTTACAATGACATCCTTGGGTGTTACAATGACAATCTGGGGTGTTACAATGACATTCTGGGGTGTTACAATGACATTCAGGGGTGTTACAATGACATCCTTGGGTTGTAACATGACATTCATGGGTGTTACAATGACATTCTGGGTTGTTACAATGACATCATTGGGGTGTAACATGACATTCTGGGGTGTAACAATGACATCATTGGGTGTTACAATGACATCATTGGGGTGTTACAATGACATCATTGGGTGTTACAATGACATTTGGAGTGTTTACAAAGACATCCTTGGGTGTTACAATGACATCCTGGAGTGTTACAATGATATTTTGGAGTGTTACAATGACATTCTGAGTGTTACAATGACATTCTGTGTTGTTATAATGACATTCTGGGGTGTTACAATGACATTCTGGGGTGTTACAATGACATTCCTGGTTGTTACAATGACATCTTTGGGTGTTACAATGACACCATTGGGTGTTACAATGACATCTTTGGAGTGTTACAATGACATTCTGGTGTATTACAATGACATTCTGGGGTGTTACACTGACATTCTTGGGTGTTACAAAGACGTTCTGAAGTGTAACAATGACATCCTTGGGTGTTACAATGACATCCTGGAGTGTTACAATGACATTTCTGGAGTGTTACAATGACATACATGGGTGTTACAATGACATTCTGGAGTGTTTACAATGACATTCTGGAGTGTTACAATGACATTCTGTTGTGTTACAATGACATTCTGGGGTGTTACAATGACATTCTTTGGTGTTACAATGACGTCCTTTGGAGTTACAATGACGTTCTTGGGTGTAACAATGACATCCTTGGGTGTTACAATGACGTTCTGGAGTGTTACAATGACATCCTTGGGTGTTACAATGACGTTCTGGAGTGTTACAATGACATCCTTGGGGTGTTACAATGACGTTCTGGAGTGTTACAATGATAGCTGGGGTGTTACAATAACATTCGGGGTGTAACAATGGCATCCTTCGGTGTTACAATGACATTCTGGAGTGTTACAATGACATTCTGGAGTGTTACAATGACAATCTGGGTGTTACAATGACATTCTGGGGTGTTACAATGACATTCAGGGGTGTTACAATGACATCCTTGGGGTGTAACATGACATTCATGGGTGTTACAATGACATTCTGGGTTGTTACAATGACATAATTGGGTTGTAACATGACATTCTGGGGTGTAACAATGACATCATTGGGTGTTACAATGACATCATTGGGTGTTACAATGACATCATTGGGTGTTACAATGACATTTTGGAGTGTTACAAAGACATCCTTGGGTGTTACAATGACATCCTGGAGTGTTACAATGATATTTTGGAGTGTTACAATGACATTCTTGAGTGTTACAATGACATTCTGTGTTGTTATAATGACATTCTGGGGTGTTACAATGACATTCTGGGGTGTTACAATGACATTCCTGGGGTGTTACAATGACACCATTGGGTGTTATAATGACATTTTGGAGTGTTACAATGACATTCTGGTGTATTACAATGACATTCTGGGGTGTTACACTGACATTCTTGGGTGTTACAAAGACGTTCTGAAGTGTAACCATGACATCCTTGGGTGTTACAATGACATCCTGGAGTGTTACAATGACATTCTGGAGTGTTACAATGACATACATGGGTGTTACAATGACATTCTGGAGTGTTACAATGACATTCTGGAGTGTTACAATGACATTCTGTTGTGTTACAATGACATTCTGGGGTGTTACAATGACATTCTTTGGTGTTACAATGACGTCCTTTGGAGTTACAATGACGTTCTTGGGTGTAACAATGACATCCTTGGGTGTTACAATGACATCCTTGGGTGTTACAATGACGTTCTGGAGTGTTACAATGACATCCTTGGGTGTTACAATGACGTTCTGGAGTGTTACAATGATAGCTGGGGTGTTACAATAACATTCGGGGTGTAACAATGGCATCCTTCGGTGTTACAATGACATTCTGGAGTGTTACAATGACAATTTGGGGTGTTACAATGACATTTTGGGGTGTTACAATGACATTCTGGGGTGTTACACTGATATTCTTGGGTGTTACAATGACGTTCTGAATTGTAACAATCACATCCTTGGGTGTTACAATGACATTCTGGAGTGTTACAATGACATTCTGGGGTGTAACAATGCCATTCTTGGGTGTTACAATGACATTCTGGAGTGTTATAATGACATCCTTGGGTGTTACAATGACAATATGGAGTGTTACAATGACATTCTTGGGGTGTAACAATGACTTCCTTGGGTGTTACAATGACATTCTGGAGTGTTACAATGACATTCCTTGGGTGTTACAATGACAATCTGGGGTGTTACAATGACATTCTGGGGTGTTACAATGACATTCTGGGGTGTTACAATGACATCCTTGAGTGTAACATGACATTCTGGAGTGTAACAATGACATCATTGGGTGTTACAATAACATCATTAGGAGTTACAATGACATCCTTGGATGTTACAATGACATTCTGGAGTGTTTACAATGACATTTTGGAGTGTTACAATGACATTCTTGGGTGTTACAACGACATTCTGGAGTGTAACAATGACATCCTTGGGTGTTACAATGACATTCTGGAGTGTTACAATGACATCTTTGGGTGTTACAATGACATTCTTGGGTGTTACAATGACATCCTTGGCTGTTACAATGACATTCTGGAGTGTTACAATGACATTCTAGAGTGTTACAATGACATTCTGGGGTGTTACAATGACATTCTGGAGTGTTACAATGACATTCTGGAGTGTTACAATGACATTCTGTGGTGTTACAATGACATCATTGGGTGTTAGAATGACACCATTGGGTGTTATAATGACATTCTGGAGTGTTACAATGACATTCTGGTGTGTTACAATGACATTCTTTGGTGTTACAATGACGTCCTTGGAGTTACAATGACGTTCTTGGGTGTAACAATGACATCCTTGGGTGTTACAATGACATTCTGTGGTATTATAATGATATTCTGGGGTGTTACAATGACATTCTGGAGAGTTACAATGACATCCTTGGGTGTAACAATGACATTATGGGGTGTTACGATTACATCCTTGGGTGTTACAAGGACATTCTGGGGTGTTACAATGACCATCCTTGGGGTGCTACAATGACATTCTTGGAGTGTTACAATGACATCCTGGGTGTTACAATGACGTTCTGGGGTGTTACAATGATAGCTGGGGTGTTACAAATACCATTCGGGGTGTAACAATGGCATCCTTCGGTGTTACAATGACATTCTGGAGTGTTACAATGACATTCTGGAGTGTTACAATGACAATTTGGGGGTGTTACAATGACATTTTGGGGTGTTACAATGACATTCTGGGGTGTTACACTGCTATTCTTGGGTGTTACAATGACGTTCTGAAGTGTAACAATCACATCCTTGGGTGTTACAATGACATTCTGGAGTGTTACAATGACATTCTGGGTGTTGTAACAATGCCATTTCTTGGGTGTTACAATGACATTTCTGGAGTGTTATAATGACATCCTTGGGTGTTTACAATGACAATATGGAGTGTTACAATGACATTCTTGGGTTTGTAACAATGACGTCCTGGGTGTTTACAATGACATTCTGGAGTGTTACAATGACATCCTTGGGTGTTACAATGACAATCTGGGGTTGTTACAATGACATTCTGGGGTGTTTACAATGACATTCTGGGGTGTTACAATGACATCCTTGAGTGTAACATGACATTCTGGAGTTGTAACAATGACATCATTGGGTGTTACAATAACATCATTAGGAGTTACAATGACATCCTTGGATGTTACAATGACATTCTGGAGTGTACAATGACATTTTGGAGGTTACAATGACATTCTTGGGTGTTTACAACGACATTCTGGAGTGTAACAATGACATCCTTGGGTGTTTACAATGACATTCTGGAGTGTTACAATGACATCTTTGGGTGTTACAATGAATTTCTTGGGTGTTACAATGACATCCTTGGGTGTTACAATGATATTTTGGAGTGTTACAATGACATTCTTGAGTGTTACAATGACATTCTGTGTTGTTATAATGACATTCTGGGGTGTTACAATGACATTCTGGGGTGTTACAATGACATTCCTGGTTGTTACAATGACATCCTTGGGTGTTACAATGACACCATTGGGTGTTATAATGACATTATGGAGTGTTACAATGACATTCTGGTGTGTTACAATGACATTCTGGGGTGTTACACTGACATTCTTGGGTGTTACAAAGACGTTCTGAAGTGTAACAATGACATCCTTGGGTGTTACAATGACATCCTGGAGTGTTACAAATGACATTCTGGAGTGTTACAATGACATACATGGGTGTTACAATGACATTCTGGAGTGTTACAATGACATCCTTGGGTGTTACAATGACGTTCTGGAGTGTTACAATGATACCTGGGGTGTTACAATGACGTCCTTTGGAGTTACAATGACGTTCTTGGGTGTAACAATGACATCCTTGGGTGTTACAATGACATTCTGTGGTATTATAATGATATTCTGGGGTGTTACAATGACATTCTGGAGAGTACAATGACATCCTTGGGTGTTACAATGACATTATGGGGTGTACGATTACATCCTTGGGTGTTACAATGACATTCTGGGTGTTACAATGACATCCTTGGGTGTTACAATGACATTCTGGATTGTTACAATGACATCCTTGGGTGTTACAATGACATTCTGGAGTGTTACAATGATAGCTGGGGTGTTACAATAACATTCGGGGTGTTACAATGGCATCCTTCGGTGTTACAATGACATTCTGGAGTGTTACAATGACATTCTGGAGTGTTACAATGACATTCTGGAGTGTTACAATGACAATTTGGGGTGTTACAATGACATTTTGGGGTGTTACAATGACATTCTGGGGTGTTACACTGATATTCTTGGGTGTTACAATGACGTTCTGAAGTGTAACAATCACATCCTTGGGTGTTACAATGACATTCTGGAGTGTTACAATGACATCTGGGGTGTAACAATGACATTCTTGGGTGTACAATGACATTCTGGAGTGTTACAATGACATCCCCTTGGGTGTTACAATGACAATCGGGGTGTTACAATGACATTCTGGGGTTGTTACAATGACATTCAGGGGTGTTACAATGACATCCTTGGTGTTGTCAACTGACATTCATGGGTGTTACAATGACATTCTGGGTTGTTACAATGACATAATTGGGTGTAACATGACATTCTGGGGTGTAACAATGACATCATTGGGTGTTACACTGACATCATGGGTGTACAATGACATCATTGGGTGTTACAAGCACATTTTGGAGTGTACAAAGACATCCTTGGGTGTTACACTGACACTCCTGGCGTGTTACAATGATATTTGGAGGTGTTACAATGACATTCTTGAGTGTCTACAATGACATTCTGTGTTTGTTTATCATGACATTCTGGGGTGTTACAATGACATTCTGGGGTGTTACAATGACCATTCCTGGTTGTTACAATGACATCCTGGGTGTTACAATGACACCATTGGGTGTTATAATGACATTTTGGAGTGTTACAATGACATTCTGGTGTATTACAATGACATTCTTGGGTGCTACACTGACATTCTTGGGTGTTACAATGACGTTCTGAAGTGTAACAATGACATCCTTGGTGTTACAATGACATTCTGTGGTGTTACAATGACATTCTGGGGTGTTACAATGACATACATGGGTGTTACAATGACATTCTGGAGTGTTACAATGACATTCTGGAGTGTTACAATGACATTCTGTTGTGTTACAATGACATTCTGGGGTGTTACAATGACATTCTGGAGTGTTACAATGACGTCCTTTGGAGTTACAATGACGTTCTTGGGTGTAACAATGACATCCTTGGGTGTTACAATGACGTTCTGGAGTGTTACAATGACATCCTTGGGTGTTACAATGACGTTCTGGAGTGTTACAATGACTCCTGGGTGTTGTGTTAAATGACGTTCTGGAGGTTCCATGATAGCTGGGGTGTGACAATACATTCGGGGGAACAATGGCATCTTACGGTGTTACAATGAATATTCTGGAGTGTTACATTACATTCTGGCGTGTTTTCCAAGAACAATCTGGCCCGGTGTACCAGACATTCGGGGTGGTACAACAATGAAATTCAGGGGTGGGACAAGACACCTTGGTTGTAACATGACATTCATGGGGTACAATGACATCGGGGTGTTACAATGACATAATTGGGTGTCACCTGACATTTTGGGGTTTAACAATGACTCATTGGGTGTACAATGACATATTGGGTGTCAATGACATATTGGGGTTACAATGCCATTTGGAGTGTTCTCCAAAGATCCGATCCTTGGGGTGTGCAGAGACCAATGCCTCCTCAGAAGTGTACAATGAGTAATTTTGGAGTGTTTCCCTCGAGCCATCTTGAGTGTTACAATGACATGCGTGTTGTTATAATGACATTCTGGGGTGTTACAATGACATTCTGGGGTTGTTACAATGACATTCCTGGTTGTTACAATGACATCCTTGGGTGTTACAATGACACCATTGGGTGTTTATAATGACATTTTGGAGTGTGACAATGACATTCTGGTGTATACAATGACATTCTGGGGTGTTACACTGACATTCTTGGGTGTTACAAAGACGTTCTGAAGTGTAACAATGACATCCTTGGGTGTTACAATGACATCCTGGAGTGTTACAATGACATTCTGGAGTGTTACAATGACATACATGGGTGTTACAATGACATTCTGGAGTGTTACAATGAACATTCTGGAGGTTTACAATGACATTCTGTTGTGGTACAATGACTTCTGGGGTGTTACAATGACATTCTTGGTGTTACAATGACGTCCTTTGGAGGTACAATGACGTCTTGGGTGTAACAATGACATCCTTGGGTGTTACAATGACGTTCTGGAGTGTTACAAGACATCCTTGGTGTTACAATGACGTTCTGGAGTGTTACAATGACATCCTTGGGTGTTACAATGACGTTCTGGAGTGTTACAATGATAGCTGGGGTGTTACAATAACATTCGGGGTGTAACCAATGGCATCCTTCGGTGTTACACTGACATTTGGAGGGTACAATGCCATTATGGAGTGGTCAATGGGACAATTTGGGGTGTTATGTTTACAATGACATTTTGGGGTTTTACAATGAATCTGGGGTGTTACAGAATTCTGGGTGTTACAATGACTTTGGGGGGGTTTACAATCACCCCTGGGTTTACAAGACATTCTGGGGGTTTTACAAGACTTTTGGGGGTGTACAAGCCTTTTGTTGGGGTGTTACAAGACTTTGGGGTGGTAAATGACATTTGGGTTTACAATGACCCTTTGGAGAAAAGGGTTTTTTTTAAAAAATGACTTTTGGGGTTTTTTTAAAATGACTTTGGGTTTTAATGAATTTGGGGGTTAAAATGACATTTGGGGACAATGAAATCTTGGGGGTTAAAATGACATTGGGGGTTTGTACAAGACATCCGGGGTGTTAAATAAATTTCTGAGGAAAAGACATTTGTTTTTTGAGGGGGTTTACAATGAACTTTTTTAAAAAATTTGGTTTGGGGTTCAAAAAAAACCATGGGTTTACAAGGACATTTTTGGGTTTTAAATGAATTCTGGGTGTTAAATGAAATTTTGGGGGGTTACAATGACTTTTGGGGTTTACAAGGACATTAGGGGTTTTTTACTTTTAAATTGGGGGTTTACAGACTTTGGGGGTTAAAATACATCTTGGGTGTTACAATGACATTGGGTTTTTTACAATGACATCTTGGGTTACAAACTTCGGGTTTTACAATGCTTCGGGGTGTTAACTAATTTCGGGGAAATTTGGGTTAAATGACATTTTTTGGGGTTTACAATGACTTTCGGGGGTAAATACATTTGGGGTGGTAAAATGACATTTGGGTGTTTCAATG
>NW_022979873.1:0-6679 GCF_902652985.1 Pecten maximus | reverse complement strand
CGATGGAAGTTTGCCGGAATGAGAAGGTTTTCCTGTTGATCACATCCACGGATGAGGTGCCCAAAAAGATCCGAACCTACTAGCAGCTCTAGAAATGACGTAGAACTGCACGGTGAGCGTCACCATATTCCGTAGTATTGTAACCACCCATACCGCGGACGCGCGGTTATTGTCACCGATGGAAGTTTTGGCGGAATGACAGGTTTTCTGTTGATCACATCCCCTGGAGGTGCCCAAAAAGATCCGAACTCCTAGCAGCTACTAGAAATGTACGTCAGAACTGCACGGTGATCGTCACCACATTCCGTAGTAATTGTAACCACGCTACCGCGGACGCGCGGTTAATTGTTCACCGATGGAAGTTTTGCCGAATGAGCAGGTTTTCCTGTTGATCACCTGCCCACTGGAGGTGCCCAAAAAGATCCGAACCTTCCTAGCAACCTCTAGAAATGACGTTAGAACTGCACGGTGAGCGTCACCATATTCCGTAGTATTGTAACCACGATACGCGGACGCGCGGTTAATTGTTCACCGATGGAAGTTTTGCTGGAATGAGCAGGTTTTCCTGTTGATCACATCGCCCTGGAGGTGCCCAAAAAGATCCGAACCTCCTAGCATCTCTAGAAATGACGTCAGACCCGCTCGGTGAGCGTCACCATATTCCGTAGTATTGTAACCACGCAAACGCGGACGCGCCGTTAATTGTCACCGATGGAAGTTTTGCCGGAATGAGAAGGTTTGTCCTGTTGATCACATCCACGGAGGTGCCCAAAATAGATCCGAACCTCCTAGCAGCTCTAGAATGACGTCAGAACTGCACGGTGAGCGTCACCATATTCCGTAGTATTGTAACCACGATACGCGGACGCGCGGTTAATTGTTCACCGATGGAAGTTTTGCTCGGAATGAGCAGGTTTTCCTGTTGATCACATCCCACTGGAGGTGCCCAAAAAGATCCGAACCTCCTAGCACCTCTAGAAATGACGTTAGAACTGCCGTGAGCGTCACCATATTCCGTAGTATTGTAACCACGATACCGCGGACGCGCGGTTAATGTTCACCGATGGAAGTTTTGCCGGAATCAGAAGGTTTTCCTGTTGATCACATCGCACTGGAGGTGCCCAAAAGATCCGACACTCCTAGCAGCTCTAGAAATGACGTCAGAACTGCACGTTGAGCGTCACCATATTCCGTAGTATTGTAACCACGATACCGCGGACGCGTGGTTAATTGTTCACCGATGGAAGTTTTGCCGGAACGAGCAGGCTTTTCCTGTTGATCACATCGCACTGAAGGTGCCCAAAAAGATCCGAACCTCCTAGCAGCTCTAGAAATGACGTCAGAACTGCACGGTGAGCGTCACCATATTCCGTAGTATTGTAACCACGATACCGCGGACGCGCGGTTAATTGTTCACCGATGGAAGTTTTGCCGGAATGAGCAGGTTTTCCTGTTGATCACATCGCACTGAAGGTGTCCAAAAAGATCCGAACCTCCTAGTAACTCTAGAAATGACGTCAGAACTGCACGGTGAGCGTCACCATATTCCGTAGTATTGTAACCACGCTACCGCGGACGCGCGGTTAATTGTTCACCGATGGAAGTTTTGCCGGAATGAGCAGGTTTTCCTGTTGATGCACGGTGAGCGTCACCATATTCCGTAGTATTGTTATGTATTGTTTTGTATTGTATTGTATTGTTTGCAATGTTCGTTCTCTGATATTAACAATGGGCAAATTTTAAAGTACAAGTAGGCATTGTTAAAGATTAAAAAACACAATATTGTGCAACATGTAGGTGGCATGTGTAGAAGAGACTTTAATGAACAATACCAAACGGCTTCTATTTTCAACCTTCCTTGCCGAACGGTTTTATCTCATTAAGTTTGTTTTCAATATTTTATGTTCTCATCTAGACCGTTCCGTTCCCTAAAATCCTATCTATACACTCTCATTGTAGGATGTTGGTGCATGGAGGTTAACATAGGCTTGTTAAACCATCAAGATTATGAACCTCTTTGATGGGAACCTGCAAAACTGCGACACAAATATTTCAACCTTGCCTGATGCAGACTTACATATGTAAATGTTCACCGATGAAGTTTTGCCGGAATGAGCAGGGTTTCTGTTGATCACATCCACTGGAGTGCCCAAAAAGATCCGAACCTCCTAGCAGCCCTAGAAAATGACGTCAGAACTGCACGTGAGCGTCACCACATTCCGTAGTATTGTAACCACGCTACGCGGACGCGCGGTTAATTGTTCACCGATGGAAGTTTTGCAGAATGAGCAGGTTTTCCTGTTGATCACATCCTACTGGAGGTGCCCCAAAAAGATCGGACTTCCTAGCACCTCTAGAAATGACGTCAGAAACTGCACGGTGAGCGTCACCAATTCCGTAGTATTGTAACCACGCACCGCGGACGCGCGGTTAATTGTTCACCGATGGAAGTTTTGCCGGAATGAGCAGGTTTTCCCTGTTGATCACATCGCACTGAAGGTGCCCAAAAAGATCCGAACCTCCTAGCAGCTCTAGAAATGACGTCAGAACCGCACGTGAGCGTCACCATATTCCGTAGTATTGTAACCACGATACCGTGGACGCGCGGTTAATTGTTCACCGATGGAAGTTTTGCTGGAATGAGCAGGTTTTCCTGTTGATCACATCGCCCTGAAGGTGCCCAAAAAGATCCGAACCTCCTAGCAGCTCTAGAAATGACGTAGAACCTGCTCGGTGAGCGTCACCATATTCCGTAGTATTGTAACCACGCTACCGCGGACGCGCGGTTAATTGTTCACCGATGGAAGTTTTGCCGGAATGAGCAGGTTTTCCTGTTGATCACATCGCACTGAAGGTGCCCAAAAAGATCCGAACCTCCTAGCAGCTCTAGAAATGACGTCAGAACTGAACGGTGAGCGTCACCATATTCCGTAGTATTGTAACCACGATACTGCGGACGCGCGGTTAATTGTTCACCGATGGAAGTTTTGCTGGAATGAGCAGGTTTTCCTGTTGATCACATCGCCCTGAAGGTGCCCAAAAAGATCCGAACCTCCTAGCAGCTCTAGAAATGACGTCAGAACTGCACGGTGAGCGTCACCATATTCCGTAGTATTGTAACCACGCTACCGCGGACGCGCGGTTAATTGTTCACCGATGGAAGTTTTGCCGGAATGAGCAGGTTTTCCTGTTGATCACATCGCACTGAAGGTGCCCAAAAAGATCCGAACCTCCTAGCAGCTCTAGAAATGACGTCAGAACCGCTCGGTGAGCGTCACCATATTCCGTAGTATTGTAACCACGCAACCGCGGACGCGCGGTTAATTGTCACCGATGGAAGTTTTGCCGCAATCAGAACGTTTTCCTGTTGATCACATCCCACTGGAGGTGCCCAAAAAAGATCTGAAGCTCCTAGCAGCTCTAGAAATGACGTCAGAACTGCACGGTGAGCGTCACCACATTCCGTAGTATTGTAACCACGCTACCGCGGACGCGTGGTTAATTGTTCACCGATGGAAGTTTTTGCCGGAATGAGGTTTCCTGTTGATCACATTCCACTGGAGGTACCCAAAAAGATCCGAACCTCCTAGCACCTCTAGAAATGACGTTAGAACTGCACGGTGAGCGTCACCATATTCCGTAGTATTGTTACCCGATTACCAGCGGACGCGCGGTTAATTGTTCACCGATGGAAGTTTTGCCAGAATGAGCAGGTTTTCCTGTTTATCACATCCCACTGGAGGTGCCCAAAAAGATCCGAACTTCCTAGCACCTCTAGAAATGACGTTAGAACTGACGGTGAGCGTCACCATATTCCGTAGTATTGTAACCACGCGTCCGCTACCGCGGACGCGTGGTTAATTGTTCACCGATGGAAGTTTTGCCGGAATGAGCAGGTTTCCCTGTTGATCACATCCCCGGAAGGTGCCCAAAAAGATCCGAACCTCCTAGCAGCTCTAGAAATGACGTCAGAACCGCACGGTGAGCGTCACCATATTCCGTAGTATTGTAACCACGCTACCGCGGACGCGCGGTAATTGTTCACCGATGGAAGTTTTGCTCGGAATGAGAAGGTTTTCCTGTTTGATCACATCCCCACTGAAGGTGCCCAAAAAAGATCCGAACCTCCTAGCAGCTCTAGAAATGACGTCAGAACCGCACGGTGAGCGTCACCCATATCCGTAGTATTGTAACCACGCTACAGCGGACGCGCGGTTTAATTGTTCCCACGATGGAGTTTTGCCGGAATGAGAAGGTTTTCCTGTTGATCACATCCACTGGAGGTGCCCAAAAAGATCCGAACCTCCTAGCAGCTCTAGAAAATGACGTCAGAACTGCACGGTGAGCGTCACCATATTCGGTAGTATTGTAACCACGATACCGCGGACGCGCGGTTAATTGTTCACCGATGGAAGTTTGCCGGAATGAGCAGGTTTTCCTGTTGATCACATCGCACTGAAGGTGCCCAAAAAGATCCGAACCTCCTAGCAGCTCTAGAAATGACGTCAGAACCGCACGTGAACCGTCACCATATTCCGTAGTATTGTAAACCACGCATACCGCGGACGCGCGGTTAATTGTTCACCGATGGAAGTTTTGCCGGAATGAGCAGGTTTTCCTGTTGATCACATCCCACTTAAGATGCCCAAAAAGATCCGAAACCTCCTAGCAGCTCTAGAAATGACGTCAGAACCGCGTCGGTGAGCGTCACCATATTCCGTAGTATTGTAACCACGATGCCGCGGACGCGCGGTTAATTGTTCACCGATGGAAAGTTTGCCGAATTGAGCAGGTTTTCCTGTTGATCACATCCCGACTGGATGTGCCCAAAAGATCCGAACTTCCTAGCGCCTCTAGAATGACGTCAGAACTGAACGGTGAGCGTCACCATATTCCGTAGTATTGTAACCACGATACTGCGGACGCGCGTTAATTGTTCCCCGATGGAAGTTTTGCCGGAATGAGCAGGTTTCCTGTTGATCACATCGCCACTGGAGGTACCCAAAAGATCCGAACCTCCTAGCAGCCTCTAGAAATGACGTCTAGAACTGCACGGTGAGCGTCACCATATTCCGTAGTATTGTAACCACGATACCGCGGAACGCGCGGTTAATTGTTCACCGATGGAAGTTTTTGCCGGAATGAGCAGGTTTTCCTGTGATCACATCCCACTGGAGGTGCCCAAAAAGATCCGAACCTCCTAGCAGCTCTAGAATGACGTCAGAACTGCAACGGTGAGCGTCCCATATTCGTAGTATTGTAACCACGCTACCGCGGACGCGCGGTATTGTTCACCGATGGAAGTTTTGGCCGGAATGAGAGGTTTTCCTGTTGATCACATCCCACTGGAGGTGCCAAAAAGATCCGAACCTCCTAGCACCTCTAGAAATGACGTCAGAACTGCACGGTGACGTCACTCATATTCCGTAGTATTGTAACCACGATACCGCGGACGCGCGGTTAATTGTTCACCGATGGAAAGTTTTGTTGCCGGAATGAAGCAGGTTTTCCTGTTGATCACATCCCCTGGAGGTGCCCAAAAAGATCCGAACTTCCTAGCAGCTCTAGAAATTACTCAGAACTGACCGGTGAGCGTCACAATATCCGTAGATTGTAACCACGCAACCGCGGACGCGCGTTAATTGTTCACCGATGGAAGTTTTGCCGAGAATGAGCAGGTTTTTCCTGTTGATCACATCCCACTGGAGGTGCCCAAAAGATCCGAAGCTCCTAGCAGCTCTAGAAATGACGTCAGAACTGCACGTTGAGCGTCACCATATTCCGTAGTATTGTAAACCACGCTACCGCGGACGCGTGGTTAATTGTTCACCGATGGAAGTTTTGCGGAATGAGCAGGTTTTCTGTTGATCACATCCCACTGGAGGTGCCCAAAAAGATCCGAACCTCCTTAGCAGCCTCTAGAAATGACGTCAGAACTGCACGGTGAGCGTCACCATATTCCGTAGTATTGTAACCACGATACCGCTGGACGCGCGGTTAATTGTTCCCGATGGAAGTTTTGCCGGAATGAGCAGGTTTTCCTGTTGATCACATCGCACTGAAGGTGCCCAAAAAGATCCGAACCTCCTAGCAGCTCTAGAAATGACGTCAGAACCTGCATCGGTGAGCGTCACCATATTCCGTAGTATTGTAACCACGCTACCGCGGACGCGCGGTTAATTGTTCACCCGATGAAGTTTTGCCGGAAATGAGAAGGGTTTCCTATTGATCACATCCCACTGGAGGTGCCCAAAAGATCCGAACTCCCTAGCAGCTCTAGAAATGACGTCAGAACTGACACGGTGAGCGTCACCATATTCCGTAGATATTGTACCACGATACGCGGACGCTCGTAATTGTTTCACCGATGGAAGTTTTGCCGGAATGAGCAGGTTTTTCCTGTTGATCACATCGCACTGGAGGTGCCCAAAAAGATCCGAACCTCCTAGCAGCTCTAGAAATGACGTCAGAACTGCACGTTGAGCGTCACCATATTCCGTAGTATTGTAACCACGCATCCGCGGACGCGCGGTTAGTGTTCACCGATGGAAGTTTTTGCGGAATGAGCAGGTTTTCCTGTTGATCACATCCCACTGGAGGTGCCCAAAAGATTCCGAACCTCCTAGCAGCTCTAGAAATGACGTCAGAACGCCGGTGAGCGTCACCATTTCCGTAGTAT
>NW_022979872.1:0-2989 GCF_902652985.1 Pecten maximus | reverse complement strand
GATAAGGAGGCAGCCCCCGGGTTGTATGGTTTATGTACTGTAAAGTGACTAGAAATGGATAATCCTAACTTAGTTATATGGTACTAATATTACTGTGAAGGACTGTATGTAATCTGGGCACTGTTTACCTACCTTATCTGTGTGAAGAATCATTTGCAAGATTAGACTGATCACTGATATTTTTTCATGTTTATAATATAAGCCCAGACACACAGAAACAGAAGCACGTTTTGCCTTTTTCAATATTTTGGATGTACTTTTTATGACCCTCAAGTCATATTCGAGGGTTAATTCATCAAACCTATCTATTAGCAAATGTCATCTATTTGCCAATAAAGTACCTTGGTTGTCTTGTGGTTTCCATTATAAGGGATCTCGTCTAGGCAACCCGGTTACATTTATTATATTGAAACTGTCAATTATGTATTTATTTAAATTTATTATCTTTAATTATAAAGTCACTTAAAGGAAGTGACCTGAACTGAATCTACCGCGGTGATGATACTCTGAGCTTTATTTACAGGACCTGGGATTTGTGTTGATAGAGACACGGGAACAAAACAAGTCCCTGCAGTTTGATGTAGAGGACCTAAGACAGAAGCTACATGATGCTCAGGGAGACATCAAGGTAGGTAGACTACACACTTAATGCTGTTGATTCTCTTATAAGTCCCCGACAAACCAGGGGGTCTCTATAAATAGGTTTCCTCTCTGTCCATGTTGTAGGTATGTTCATTATGCCTATGATAGTCAGCGCTCTAGCGGCTTCATTCATTGAGAGATTTTGATCAAACTTCACACAATGATAAAGGGCAATAATATTTCGGGACTTGTTTGAGTTTCAGGGTTTTTTGGGTCAAGGTCACTGTTACTATTTTTAGCAGGGCCAGTAGGAGACCCAGTATGCTTGTTATTGATGTTATTTTCCATGACCATGATTTTGATTCATGAGGACTAAATAATCAAAATTGGTTTGGAAATTGAACAGTGAATAAATTATGGCTCAGATTCTAAAGATCCTTGAAAAATAAATAAGCTATTTGTGGAAGTCCAGAAAAATCAATGTATAGGAAAAATTATCAATTTTTGTGTATATATATAACTTTAAAACTACAAATGTACGTATTTTCAGTTTGTAAGCATGAGATTCCACATCTTTGATAATGTTAGATGGAGGTTTTTATCAAGTTTTTCTTTGTTTGATTTTTTATTTTCTATCTTCCCTTATAATATATCCTGATTTTATCGTCCTAGTTGTTGCGAGAACAGATCGCTCGTCAGCGTGTGGGGACGACAGATGAGGGGATGAATACTCGTCATTTCCCAGCCCATGAAAGGGAGAACTTGGTCCAGCAGCTGGAGGCATCAAGGGATGAGGTGGATATAATGTTGACACAGAATATAGACCTGTATTATATTATATTATAGTATTAACTTGTCATCCTCACAGACTGTTATGTTAGTATACCACCTGACATCCTCCCTCCATACCTGTATAGTATTATATTATAGTACAATGTATTAACTTGTCATCCTCACAAACTGTTATGATGGTATACCACCTGACATCCTCCCTCTATACCTGTATAGTATTATATTATAGTACAATGTATTAACTTGTCATCCTCACAGACTGTTATGATAGTATACCACCTAACACCCCCCTCTATACCTGTATAGTATTATATTATAGTACAATGTATTAACTTGTCATCCTCACAAACTGTTATGATAGTATACCACCTAACACCCCCCTCTATACCTGTATAGTATTATAGTATTAACTTGTCATCCTCACAAACTGTTATGTTAGTATACCAACTGACATCCACCCCCTATACCTGTATAGTATTATAGTATTAACTTGTCATCCTCAAAACTGTTATGACAGTATACCACCTAACACCCCCCTCTATACCTGTATAGTATTATAGTATTAACTTGTCATCCTCACAAACTGTCATGATAATATATCATCGGACAGCCCCCCTCTTTATCTGTCTGAGTTTCTATATTTCTGTATCCACAGTTTATCCAGCTGGAGCGTGATCTTCAACAGGTCATAGATGAGAAGGAAGAGTTGGTGAACGAACGAGATGTCTATAAAAACAAATATGAACGCCTCAACACAGAACTCAACTACATCCTGAAGGGCGATGAGAAACGTGTCGTAGACTTAGATGCTCTCATCATGGAAAACAGGTGTGTTGTTTAGGACAGGTAAAGGAAAACAGGTGTGTTGTTTAGGACAGGTAAAGGAAAACAGGTGTGTTGTTTAGGACAGGTAAAGGAAAACAGGTGTGTTGTTTAGGACAGGTAATGGAAAACAGGTGTGTTGTTTAGGACAGGTAAAGGAAAACAGGTGTGTTGTTTATGACAGGTAATGGGAAACGTGTGTTGTTTAAGACAGGTAATGGAAAACAGGTGTGTTGTTTATGACAGGTAATGAGAAACAGGTGTGTTGTTTAAGACAGGTAATGGGAAACGTGTGTTGTTTATGACAGGTAATGGGAAACGTGTGTGTTGTTTATGACAGGTAATGGAAAACAAGTGTGTTGTTTATGACAGGTAAAGGAAAACAGGTGTGTTGTTTATGACAGGTAATGGGAAATGTGTGTTGTTTAAGACAGGTAATGGAAAACAGGTGTGTTGTTTATGACAGGTAATGAGAAACAGGTGTGTTGTTTAAGACAGGTAATGGAAAACAGGTGTGTTGTTTATGACGGGTAATGGAAAACAGGTGTGTTGTTTAAGACAGGTAATGGAAAACAGGTGTGTTGTTTTGTTACAGATTATAGAAAACAATTGTGTCGTTCGGACAGAAATGAGTTTTAACTACTTGTACATAACTGTCAGGTAAATCCAAGAATATGAAGATTTTACAAAATTATTTTACAACATACATTGGTATCTAGGTTTTGGTGTATACCCTCTAGGTAACAAATTCAACAAGTACTTTTGTGGCCATATAATTCAGATATCTCCAGAT
>NW_022979871.1:0-2000 GCF_902652985.1 Pecten maximus | reverse complement strand
CGAAAATTTAACAATTTAAGCCTCATTGCACATGTCCACACTGTTTGAATTACTTCTTTGTCCCATATATATATATATATATATATATAGTATATTTTCATTGCTTATATGAGGATAAACATGTATATATATATATAGATAATATTACTTTCAAACTATAATTTAAATAAAAAAAATAATGCCTCAAATAAAATTCAATTATCATAAAGGTGTCATCCTGTTTTCCCAAAAACTGAAATCCTGAATCCTCACATTGCATCATCAGGTTTGATAAGTAGGATGAATAATATAGGGAGACCAACTGTTGCAATTCAGACTTTCTAAATAAACAGTGTTGGCAAATACTTTAGACATATCAATTTATATAATTTACCTTTTTTCTAAGTGATATATTATATTATAGCTGTAATGTGAATAAATTCATACCATCACCATCTTATTATATGCTAGAAACAGTCCCCAATGAAGAACACCAACCTCTATGATGCGATTCCACCTACATTTACAGTAACAACCTAAGAATTTACCTGACAGACTCTTAAAGTAGCAACCTCTATCATACAACCTCTTACAGTAACAGCCTCTATCATACAACCTCTTACAGTAACAGCCTCTATCATACAGCCTCTTACAGTAACTACCTCTATCATACAGCCTCTTACAGTAACAACCTCTATCATACATCCTCTCACAGTAACAACCTCTATCATACATCCTCTTCCAGTAACAACCTCTATCATACAGCCTCTTACAGTAACAACCTCTATCATACAGCCTCTTACAGTAACAACCTCTATCATACAGCCTCTTAAAGAAACAACCTCTATCATAGATCCTCTTAAAGTAACAACCTCTATCATACATCCTCCTAGTTACAACCTCTATCATACTCTTTCAGTAACAACAACTATCATACAGCCTCTTACAGTAACAACCTATATCATACATCCTCTTACAGTAACAACCTCTAGCATGCATCCTCGTTCAGTTACAACCTCTATCATACATCCTCCTAGTTACAACCTCTATCATACAGCCTCTTACAGTAACAACCTATATCCTACATCCTCTTACAGTAACAACCTCTAGCATACATCCTCGTACAGTTACAACCTCTATCATACAACCACTATCATACATCCTCTTCCAGTAACAACCTATATCATACATCCTCTTACAGTAACAGCCTCTATCATACAACCTCTTACAGTAACAGCCTCTATCAAACAGCCTCTTACAGTAACTACCTCTATCATACAGCCTCTTACAGTAACAGCCTTTATCAAACAGCCTCTTACAGTAACAACCTCTATCATACAACCTCTTACAGTAACAACCTCTATCATACAGCCTCTTACAGTAACTACCTCTATCATACAGCCTCTTACAGTAACAACCTCTATCATACAGCCTCTTACAGTAACAACCTCTATCATACATCCTCTTACAGTAACAACCTCTATCATACAGCCTCTTAAAGAAACAACCTCTATCATAGATCCTCTTAAAGTAACAACCTCTATCATACATCCTCCCACAGTAACAACCTCTATCATACATCCTCGTACAGTTACAACCTCTATCATACATCCTCCTAGTTACAACCTCTATCATACAGCCTCTTACAGTAACAACCTATATCATACATCCTCTTACAGTAACAACCTCTAGCATACATCCTCGTACAGTTACAACCTCTATCATACATCCTCCTAGTTACAACCTCTATCATACAGCCTCTTACAGTAACAACCTATATCCTACATCCTCTTACAGTAACAACCTATATCATACATCCTCTTCTAGTAACAACCTATATCATACATCCTCTTACAGTAACAGCCTCTATCATACAACCTCTTACAGTAACTACGTCATCATACAGCCTCCTACAGTAACAACCTCTATCATACATCATCTTACAGTAACAACCTCTATCATACATCCTCTTACAGTAACAACCTCTATCATACATCCTCTTACAGTAACTACGTCATCAT
>NW_022979870.1:1362-8002 GCF_902652985.1 Pecten maximus | reverse complement strand
GCACTGGCATAAAATAACAAAAAATACTTAATTGAGTAGTAAAACCTTTATAACTCACTAACTGAAAATCATATGGTCATTGTATTTACTGATATGATAGAATTATATGTATATTACTTGTGTGCCAAATAATTCTGTTAAAAACTGTCTGAATGAATATTTGTTTGTATTTTTTCCAGTAAAACTATGCAGTCATATTGAGTTGGAACTTCACTCTCAGACCAAGGGGAATAACTCCATATTGAATGAGATCATGGACACCTGTCATCACTGAAACTTCACAACTTTATTTGGAATCATCTTCACTTTTGAAAATACAGGTAAATGAGTGAATCAAAGTCAATATTTCTTTGCTTTATAGTTCTCACAGAAGCATGTTAACCAATCAGCACGGGTTGTATGAGAATGTATTCTGGTAAGAAAATCAAGTTTTCCATGTTAATGGTACAGCTGTATATTGAAATGTTTAGGTGTAATGTTGACCTATCTGATATTTATTTGAAGTATGTACTCCAAACTGTCAGAATATACTGATTTTGCTGTACTGACATGTACCTCCTGGCTGATTTACTCAGGTGTGAATTGACCAGGTATTTCCCCATTAGTTTGTGTCTATATCTTCAGCCATCTCTGACTTGAATTGAACTTCAAATTAATTAATTATAGAGGGGCTGATTTCCTTAAATTACTTTAAATCTGTTAGACATATACAGGACAACCAATTTTGAAATGTTCATTAAATGACTTAATATTTTCATAATACATCTAGATCTGTATATCTACTCTAAAATTTTGCAGAGGTTCTTTTTGGTTATAGTCTCTAGGTCCTGACCTCTGATCTTGTATTTAATGTGTCACTGTAACACTGTATTATTAGCTGTCCCCTTCTAATCTTGTATTTAATGTGTCACTGTAACACTGTATTATTAGCTGTCCCCTTCTAATCTTGTATTTAATGTGTCACTGTAACACTGTATTATTAGCTGTCCCCTTCTAATCTTGTATTTAATGTGTCATTGTAACACTGTATTATTAGCTGTCCCATTCTAATCTTGTATTTAATGTGTCACTGTAACACTGTATAATTAGCTGTCCCCTTCTAATCTTGTATTTAATGTGTCATTGTAACACTGTATTATTAGCTGTCCCATTCTAATCTTGTATTTAATGTGTCACTGTAACACTGTATAATTAGCTGTCCCCTTCTAATCTTGTATTTAATGTGTCACTGTAACACTGTATTATTAGCTGTCCCCTTCTAATCTTGTATTTAATGTGTCACTGTAATATAAATTTATGTGTTATACATAAATGCTGTTTATGAACTAAGACGATCTGTTGCTAATATCTACGATCCTTGTATCATGTATGTATAGTAGTAAGATAGTTAGTAGTAATAGCAGAGGATACATAGTGATTGGTCAGCTTGATAGCAAGTACGTGATTGGTCAGTCCAGTCACGTGATTGGTCATTCTCTTCAGCAGTTTTTTCGGTGAAGATAGAAGTTTTGCGAAAAAATTATTATTGCCACTTTTCTTGTGTTTATGAACGTATTTTACATCACGAGTTACACTAGTTACACTGAAGTGTTTGTAGTGTCTTCGACGAGTGCCTAGAGGAGTTACGATGCTAATTTGTGCATAATGGAAATTAACGTAATAATTACACCAGTTTGCAGAAGTGCATAAACAATGGCCGGACGATCGCGACGCGCTAACAAAAGACTCAGTACGGAGCAGTTGTATGATATGGAAAATCCAAACAATTGGACCGTGGGTGTTCTACGACAAAAACTGCAAGACATGGGTATTTGGACACCTTCATCCATGTCTAAAGCAAATCTCAAAATATTGTTCATCGAAAATTCTAAACAAAGGGAGGACTCGCAGTCGTCAAACGCATCGGTTTCGACAAATAATCGGCCAAGTGGTAATGTACCGGTTGCACGAACAGGAATAACACAACCTGATACGAACAATGTTACACAACCAGATACGAACAATGTTGGGGCAAATGACGATAATTCTAGATCTGTGTACGAAAATAATTCTAGAGACTATACTGTAACTCGGGCGGAAGTGCGTGTAGGCAGATGGTAGTGACAGCGTTGCGCGCGCATCCAATATGGCGGCGCCCATTACAAATTCACTTGAGCAACTACAGGCCACGGTAAACCTGTTACTGCAGCGAGATTTGGAGCGTAATACGACAAGCAAAGATAATGCAGACAACTCCAACAAGCTAGACGCGGCGATGAACCTATTACAGGGAAACAATACGGCGACAGACCAACTGGGGAGACGAGAAATCTTAACCACAGGTGCGTACTCACATGCGTCGTATGGCATACCCCCCGACTCCCTGCCTCCCATGGATATTATGTCAGACAATGTTAGAAAGCAGATATTGGAAGGTAGGGATGTTAATTTAGCTTCATTACTCATCCCGGATTTCGATGTGGCTCGAGACAGAGTAGTACATACTGAGGGGGTCCAGCTGAATATCAAAGCCCCAACAGACCCACGTCTCTGCAAAACTTTAACAATTAGTGAATTCATCACCGCTTTTAATAAATATAAGCGTGTTATGTGTGACAGACATCCAAACCGGCGCATAGAATTGGATCGATATGAGGAGAATATCATAGAAATCCACAACTTATATGGCTCAAAATTTTATGAATATCATAAGTTTTTTTCGGCCAGAAGTGCATATGCCCTGCATCATCTAAATCTCAAAGTGGACTGGTCCTTGAAAGACAATCAACTCCTCTCTATGTTAATGGCAGGGGCCAAAACTTTGGCTTGTTCCTGTGGCTCTAGTGCACACACACAGCCATTTTGTCCAGGGCTACAAGGAAACCAGCAATCCAAACTACCCGTATCTAACAATATACACAGTCAATCAGCTAAAGGGGACCAGGATAGATATGGGAGAACAAGAGTGGTTGTGGAAGGATTAGAACTGTGTAATAATTTTAACAATGGCAAATGTGTCAGAGCTGTGTGTCGGTACAGTCATGCCTGTAAAAATTGTAAGAATGGAGCACATCCAGCTGTGGCCTGCCCACTAAAGAAGAGGTGACTGGAGAGTTCAGAAATTCCAATTACAGTAACCACACCTATCAACGTGGTCAATTTGAGAGCAGAACTTTCTAATCACCCTGATCAAGATTGGGTCAAATATCTGTGCTCTGGACTAGAACAAGGTTTCGATACAAAGATAAGACCATGTGTAGAACTTCAAAATAAGGAATGTAAAAATTTGAAATCAGCCTTAATGGAAGAATCAACAGTGACAGACTTAATTCAACAAGAAATTAAAAAAGGCTTTCTATCAGGACCATTTCAAATACCACCATTTAAACAGTATCGTGTTAGTCCTATCGGGCTTGCGACGGGTAAATATTCTGGCAAAAAGAGGTTAATTGTGGATTTGTCTGCCCCACATGAAGATGAGAACAACCCCAGTGTTAATGAACTTATCAATAAAGAGGAATGTTCTCTTTCTTATGTACGTATCGAGGATGCTATCGATATCATAAAGAAAATAGGACCTGGTGCAGTGATGTGCAAAACAGACATATCCGATGCATTTAAATTGATACCTATACAGCCATCACAATGGCATCTTTTCTGTGTTAAGTGGGACAATCAGTATTATTACTACAAGCGCTTAGCCTTCGGATGTAGGTCCAGCCCTAAAATATTTGACAATCTATCACTAGCTATTTGTTGGATAGCAAGTGAAAATTACAAGGTGCGGAATATCTTGCATCTGCTAGATGACTTTATAACTATCAATTCACCAAAGGTAGATGGCAAGCTCACCATGGATACTTTATTGCACATATTTGAGACTTTAGAAATTCCTCTGGCGTCTCACAAAACTGAAGGTCCTTGCTGTGAGGTGGAATATTTAGGAATTGTGTTAGATTCAGTAAAGATGGAAGCTAGATTGCCTGTTGTTAAACTTGAGAGGTTACTTCAGATGTTGAAAGAATTCGACGGAAGAAAATCACTGACAAAGTTAGAGTTGTTGCAGTTACTTGGGCATTTAAATTTTGCTTCGCGTGTGGTTCCTGTGGGGAAGTCTTTCATCTCTTACCTGATCACACTTTCGACAACAGTAACTTCTATGAGACATCATGTCAGACTGAATTTTGATTGTCGAGAAGATATCCATATGTGGATCTACTTTCTGATACATTGGAACGGGATCTCTCTTTTTCGTGATTCCAATATATCACAGGCAGCAGACATGGAACTGTATACGGACGCTTCGGCCACTTTAGGTTTTGGAGGATACTTCCAGGGGAAATGGTTTTCTTCGGAATGGCCAGTTAACCTACAACTGCACGGCAAACAGTCTAAAAAGGCTAGCTCAGTGTCTATAGCATACAGAGAGCTTTATCCTATAGTAGTAGCTTGTATTCTGTGGGGCCGTTATTGGGAGAGGAAACAAGTGTTATTCTGGTGTGACAATATAGCTACGGTAGATATTATAAACAAAGGTAGATCTAAAGCCCTGAATATGATGCCGCTTATGAGGAAATTGACTTTATGTGCTGCTCAGAACAATTTTACTGTATAGCTAGGCATATACCGGGTGTACATAATGACATTGCTGACGCCTTGTCTCGTTTTGCAGATGACCCGTTTCAAGAAACTCGCCCCTGGTGCAGATCAGTTTTCCATACAGAGTCCCACCTATGGAGGAGGTGTTATGGAGCTCGAAGCGGTAGCACAGTCTTTGTGGAGCAGTTCAGTGGCACAACGCACAAAGGCAGCATATGAAACAGGATTTAGAACATATCTCAATTTCCTGTTAATGCAGGGAATCGTTGCTGTTATTTTACCACAGCAAGCCCCTCCAGTCACAGAACAACTACTAGTCTTGTTTGTTGCCTATTGTTACCAGGTGTTAAAACTGAGTTATACCACAATTAAATTATACATGTGTGGCATCAAATACATGTGTATGCAGTTCAGTAACTGTCCAGAGTTTTTCTACAAATCTCAAGTTTCCCCTCGACTTACAGTAGTCCTCAATGGTGTTAAGAAAGTACAGGGATGTACAACAAAAACAAGACTCCCAATTACAGCTGACATTCTAGCACAGCTTTGTGCTAAATGGAAACAAGGTTTTCTTGGAGAGTTCACCGATCTTCTTATGGAAACAGTATGTACAATAGCCTTTTTTGGATTCCTTAGGTGCGGTGAATTCACGTGTACACAGAAGTTTGATCCCAGGGTAAATTTATGTATAGGTGATGTGTGTATTAAGGATGATCATATTGAAGTGCACTTGAAATCGTCAAAAACAGACCCTTTCCGTAAAGGGGTAAATGTGTGTTTATTCAAAAACAAAGAAAGTATATGTCCATTTGACAGTATATCTAGGTACCTCAGTGTGCGAAATGTTTGCAACTGCTCATCCACGTGATCAACCATTTTTTTGTTACCAACAAGCTTAAGGACAATGCAGCTTTAACACGAACTATATTTATAGGTTATTTGAAAGACACACTGACAGCTATAGGGTTAGACCCTGAACTCTACAACGGACATTCGTTTCCGCATCGGGGCAGCCACATCAGCAGCCTCTAGTAATGTACAGGACCACTTAATTAAGACTTTAGGACGTTGGTCGAGTGATACATACTGGTAGATACATTCGTACCCCTAGACACACCTTAAAAAATGCACAACATGCCATGGCCAAGACTATACATTGATTGCTGTATCTCAACAATACAGTCCAGTGAAGTTATGATAGCAAACATGCGTTACATAAGTTATTTAGATTAGTGAGTAGTATATATATCTATGAAAAACTGGTGACCACATTTGCCTAGATTACTGATTGTTTATGTTTTAGTGGTGACCGCAGTTGCCATCCCTTAGTCTTAGTTTAGTGGTGACCGCAGTTGCCAGCCCTTATTGATATAGTTAGTGGTGATCGCAGTTGCCAGTTTTCGTTTAATTTGATTTAGTTGTTGTTATAATGCATAGGGTGACCGCAGTTGCCAGTCCTTGTTCATATTTTGATGGTGACCGCATGCGCAGTTGCCAGTCCATGATATAGTGGTGACCGCAGTTGCCGGTCCTTGTTCATATTTTAGTGGTGACCGCAGTTGCCAGTCCTTGTTTATAGTGGTGACCGCAGTTGCCAGTCCTTGATATAGTGGTGACCGCAGTTGCCAGCCCTTGTTTATAGTGGTGACCGCAGTTGCCGGTCCTTGTTCTATTTTAGTGGTGACCGGCAGTAGTTGTGAAAGTCCTTGTTTATAGTGGTGACCGCAGTTGCCAGTCCTTGATATAGTGGTGACCGCAGTTGCCAGTCCTTGTTATATTTTAGTGGTGACCGCAGTTGCCAGTCCTTGTTTATAGTGGTGACCGCAGTTGCCAGTCCTTGATATAGTGTAGGTGACCGAGTTGCCAGTTCCTTGATATAGTGGTGACCGCAGTTGCCAGTCCTTCTTTCATAGTTTAGTGTTACCGCAGTGCCAGTCCTTATTTTAGTGGTGACCACAGTGCCAGTCCTTGATTATGTGACCGCAGTTGCCAGTCCTTGAATGTGACCCTTGCCAGTCTGTTTAGTGGACCGCAAGTTGCCAGTCCTTTATTTTTGATGCAG
>NW_022979870.1:0-1262 GCF_902652985.1 Pecten maximus | reverse complement strand
CAAAAGTTAAAAACTTTTGTCTCATGTGACCAAAAAATAAATAAGATCACCATATATCACCTATTGTCATCAAAAAGTCACATGATTATAACAAACTTATACTCCTTTATCAAATCAAATTGTTCGTTTGCTTGACTGGAACTGCTAACATAACATATTAGCATCTAGGAACAGAAGATGCAAGTCTTTACTGCTTGCTCCTCATCCAGACCCAGACAAACTTTGTGACTCCATCTTTCGCATGTGGGACATTGGGTCATCTTATGCTTGGATTTCACTGGGTCTACACAAAATGAAAGGTCACATCTTCTGATCTTTTCTTTACTGGATGTTGACGTCTTAAGCAGGCGCTGAAGTGCATGCTGTCTGTAATTATGTACATGGCACTGCCTCATAAGCGTTGGTGGAACATTCGAGAGTATAGCTTCTGCATTCTGAAATGAAATTTACATTATTTATTCTGTTAAATATTATAACTTATAGCTGGTAATATAAGGTTTGTAGACAACAGCTAACCACACACACAAGCGATAACCGTAAATTTCAATAATTGTGGCTTGAGATGAATTTCAGTTATCGTTGAAATCTGAGTATCATCAAAATATTAATGTCATTATTTCTTGCCAATGTTAAGAAATTGTCTTTCAATGTTATGAGGATCACTGCTGCACCTCAAATTAAACAGATTGTTCTATACTTCTGAAATGTTTTATAAAGTCAATTGTTTTGAAGCATATACATTTGCAGAGCCAACATTGCTGTGTCAAATGACAAATGTAAATAGAGATGAAAAAGAACAGCCTAATATTTTAAGTTTTTTTTTCTATTGGAAAATTGATCAATTCAGCTAACTTGACTTTTATTAAACCTCATTATATATTCCACCATGAATTATGGTGCTTATAACTTAAAAGCAAAAACTATTTAACACTTACCATTAATACAAACACTCCACACGAGCTTCCATCTTCTTGTACAGAAGACTGTGCCTGACCTCTAGTCCACTTGATAGGTTTCTTGTCGTCAGTGATGGACAGTGTAGATCTAGCATTCATGAAGTTCCTGAACCAAAAATAAAACATTAATTTACAATTTCAAATAATTTTAAATAATTTCAAATAGTTTCAATGGAAGTGCTACTTTTCACCAGTTAAATATTTCTATGTGAATATTTTCTACACATATTTAAAGCGGTGTAAAGTCTTTTTCACACTAGATATCACATGTATATATAGTTTGAAAATTGTAAAAACAATTTTAAC
>NW_022979869.1:0-1322 GCF_902652985.1 Pecten maximus | reverse complement strand
AAAAAAAGAATATCTTGTAAATTGTTTAATAAATTAAATTTAAAAGGGATAATTTCATCAAGCAGATATTTATTTACTCATCTAGAAATTCTATTTCAAAGACTCATTTTTACATGAATTAGACATACTGTTATCTATAATATATTTACATGAAACAAACATGTATACATTATGTTTAAGGCCTCACCCAAGCTTGATACGATATTGAGAAGAAGAGTTTACACTAAATAACTGCGAAGGGGTAATTATTGTAATTCCTCCGCCACTGAAATATATTACAAGTTATATCAAGTAGTGATTCGATATATTTTACTCACCATAACGGACTCTTTCTTCTGAATGTAAAGTTACTACGAAATAATTCTGACCAATCAAAATCATTGTTGCAACCAGTGACATCAGGTTACCAAAACATTTTCAGCTAATATAGATGCTTTGAGCATGATACGATCATATCAAATTCATCAAATAATAACAATATATGTACATTTGAATTAGAGTATTAAATCAAGATGGTGCTCATAAAATGACAATAACCAATAATGAAGTTATATCTCAAATTAGTCATATCCATATGATTACTATAAATTCTTTCTATCTTGAAATGTTATGTTCTTATATAATAATTATATATTCTCTCTGATATATTGTTACAACAGTATATATCAACAAAATACCTAATCAGACAGAAATATTCAACATAAGAAAAGGATCAATATCTTTAGACACTGTATCAATCGTTTTTCAATTTTTGCATCTATTACATCAATCAATATTATAAATTGATTTCTATTCATTTCATTAGATACGTGAATGTTGCCAATATACAGTTATATATAGTTCTTATAATAGAAACATTGATATAATTAACTATATAATTATTTTACTGATCAATAATGCACCTTTATAGGGAATCACATCAACATTAAAATGATAAAGATTTATAACATTTTACAAATTCAAAAGCATAATGAACAAAATAACCCTTAATTGGTCAATTGTTTGATTTAGCTTGCTGCAGAATGATGGTTTTAAATACAAGATATAATCGCCAGGTTATGTTAGAATAAAGCAAGCCTCATGGTTATTTACACTGAATGGTAAATAAAGAGTATAACACATACAACAGATTGAAACAATGTCTATACAAAAAAAGGCATTAAAATTTAATTTGACCAATTTTTTTTAAAAAATTTTTTTAAAAATTTTTTTTTGTTTTTTTTCTTTTCTAAGGAAAAATTTTCCCCTTTTTTAAATAAGTTAGTTTTTTTTATTTTTTTTTTTGTTTTTTTACTTTTTTTCCCCCTTTTTTTTTTTTTTGC
>NW_022979868.1:0-25023 GCF_902652985.1 Pecten maximus | reverse complement strand
CAACAAGGCCACTGTAATCATAGCCGGAACAACAAGGCCTCTGTAATCATAGCCGGAACAACAAGGCCTCTGTAATCATAGCCGGAACAACAAGGCCTCTGTAATCATAGCCGGAACAACAAGGCCTCTGTAATCATAGCCGGAACAACAAGGCCACTGTAATCATAGCCGGAACAACAAGGCCTCTGTAATCATAGCCGGAACAACAAGGCCTCTGTAATCATAGCCGAACAACAAGGCCACTGTAAATCACAGCCGGAAACAACAAGGCCCTCCTGTAATCACAGCCGGAACAACCAAGGCCTCTGTAATCAATAAGCCGGAACAACAAAGGCCTCTGTTAATCATAGCCGGAAACAACAAGGCCTCTGTAATATCATAGCCGGAACAACAAGGGCCGTCTGTAATCATAGCCGGAACAGACAAGGCCACTGTAATCATAGCCGGAACAACAAGGCCTCTGTAATCATAGCAGCCGGAACAACAAGGCCTCTGTAATCATAGCCTGGAACAACAAGGCCACTGTAATCATAAGCCGGAAGCAAACAAGGCAACTGTAAATCATAGCCCGGAACAACAAGGCATCTGTAATCATAGCCGGAATACAACAAGGCCACTGTTAATCATAGCCGGAACAACAAGGCCTCTGTAATCATAGGCCCGGAACAACAAGGCCCTCTGTAATCATAGCCGGAACAACAAGGCCACGTGTAACCATAGATAAGCCGGAACAACAAGTTCTCTGTAATCATAATGCCCGGAAAACAACAAGGCCCCTGTAATCATAGGGAACAACAAGGGGCCCCTGTAAATCAAAAACCGGAAAAACAAGGCCCTGTAACAAGCCGGAAAAACGGCTCTTTTATCATACCGGACAAAAAGGCCCTGTAATCTAGCCGGGAAAAACAAGGGCCCCTGTTCATGCCGGAACAACAACCCTTTTATCATAGGTTGGGCTTTCTTTTGTTTTCTTTTTATGGTGAGGGGTGATATGTTGATTTTGGTTTTTGATTTCTCCGCCTACACGCCACTACTCAAACCCCCACCCCCCACCCCATTTTTTTTTTGTAGTTTTTTACTTGTTCAACCACACACACTCCCCCACCACCCGATTTTTGTAGGGCCCCCCCCCCTCTTATTTTTTTGTTTTTTTTTTAGTTTCTCCCCCCCCCCCCCCCCCCCCCGCCCCCCCCCACCCCACCCCCTCCCTTTTTTGTTGTTGTTGAGATTTTTGTTTGAACATTTTGTTTTTGTGGGGGGGGTTGGGGGGTGGGGGGGGATCTTGTTTGTAGTGATGGCCAATTTAAGTTGTCTTACTAAGCATGTCTTGTACTGAGCTTGTGTTGTGGTATCTGTTTTGTACGTATCGTGGTGCTGCTCTGCGTTGTATCTTTTGTAACTGGTTTATTTGACTTGTGTTGTGAGGGTCCCATATGGAGGAGCAGTACTCCAGTTTGGGTCAAACAATGGCCTTGTATGCATGTTCTTCGATGTGTTGTAAAGTTTATTTTTAGGTTCCGTTTCAAAAAAGTGATTTGTTTGCGTTTGATGTGAAATTGTTTATATGCGTGTCCCATTTAAGGTTGTTCTGTAATGTTATGCCTAAGTACTTGCTGGAGTCTACTTGTTGTAATGTGTGGTTGTGGAGTTTGTATGGGTATTTAATTTGTCTGTGTTTGTTGGATGTGGATATGATATTGCATTTGTCGGGGTGAAAGGTCATCAGCCAATCGTGTTCCCATTTGCCTGCTGCGTCTATGTCTTGTTGTAGTTTGGTTGCGTCATTGATGTTGTGTAATTGTTTTGTAAATGATTCTGTCTGTGAAAAGTGTGGATCGTTTTTGTCCACATTCTCATCTTACCCTGTTAACTTTATTAATTATGTCAATAATTTTAAACAATCGTCAAAGCTCCACCGCCAACTTTACAGTGTTAATATAATACAACAGTGGAAGCTATACTTAAATCTGTTGAGAAACTGGGCAGTGTGAACAATTTTAATGATGGAACCGAGTCAAATTGTAAACGTTCTACCAAAACTCCACCATCAGCACTACGACGACAGTACTAGTGTAGGTCAAATACAATAGCAGATGATATTATAAAATCTGTTGAGGAATTGAAACGATTTAAAATTTCCAGCGATGAAACCAGGCCAAACACACGGAAACAAATACCTTTTGATCATGAATATGTCAAATGTCTTGTTGATAATAACCCAAAGTCCACTACCCTGGAACCAAAGGAGTCGAATACTTTAGATCCATCACTGATCATTTGTGCAGACATATCTATTCCCTATTATGGATTGTTAGAGGAATTACACCTGCAGTTACATGGATTAGCTGTGAATGGAATCAGTGTTTTATTTATAATTAGAAATAAAGATGTTGACTCCCTCACCTCGAAGCATGTGTTTAATGCAGCAATTCATGAAATGTTGGAAAAGTGTCCACTTTTACTACATGTACTTAGCCGTTCCTTTTCGAGTACAGTACTACATGTTCCCTGGGATCAGAAACCCTCATTGCCAGCGTTGCCACTGTATATGGAATGATACTGCATAGCCGGAACAACAAGGCCTCTGTAATCATAGCCGCAACAACAAGGCCACTGTAATCATAGCCGGAACAACAAGGCCACTGTAATCATAGCCGGAACAACAAGGCCACTGTAATCATAGCCGGAACAACAAGGCCTCTGTAATCATAGCCGGAACAACAAGGCCTCTGTAATCATAGCCGGAACAACAAGGCCTCTGTAATCATAGCCGGAACAACAAGGCCTCTGTAATCATAGCCGGAACAACAAGGCCACTGTAATCATAGCCGGAACAACAAGGCCTCTGTAATCATAGCCGGAACAACAAGGCCTCTGTAATCATAGCCGGAACAACAAGGCCACTGTAATCACAGCCGGAACAACAAGGCCTCTGTAATCACAGCCGGAACAACAAGGCCTCTGTAATCATAGCCGGAACAACAAGGCCTCTGTAATCATAGCCGGAACAACAAGGCCTCTGTAATCATAGCCGGAACAACAAGGCCTCTGTAATCATAGCCGGAACAACAAGGCCACTGTAATCATAGCCGGAACAACAAGGCCTCTGTAATCATAGCCGGAACAACAAGGCCTCTGTAATCATAGCCGGAACAACAAGGCCACTGTAATCATAGCCGGAACAACAAGGCCACTGTAATCATAGCCGGAACAACAAGGCCTCTGTAATCATAGCCGGAACAACAAGGCCACTGTAATCATAGCCGGAACAACAAGGCCTCTGTAATCATAGCCGGAACAACAAGGCCTCTGTAATCATAGCCGGAACAACAAGGCCACTGTAATCATAGCCGGAACAACAAGGCCTCTGTAATCATAGCCGGAACAACAAGGCCACTGTAATCATAGGTGTAACAACAAGGCCACTGTAATCATAGCCGGAACAACAAGGCCACTGTAATCATAGCCGGAACAACAAGGCCTCTGTTATCATAGCCGGAACAACAAGGCCACTGTAATCATAGCCGGAACAACAAGGCCTCTGTAATCATAGCCGGAACAACAAGGCCTCTGTTATCATAGCCGGAACAACAAGGCCACTGTAATCATAGCCGGAACAACAAGGCCTCTGTTATCATAGCCGGAACAACAAGGCCACTGTAATCATAGCCGGAACAACAAGGCCTCTGTTATCATAGCCGGAACAACAAGGCCACTGTAATCATAGCCGGAACAACAAGGCCACTGTAATCATAGCCGGAACAACAAGGCCACTGTAATCATAGCCGGAACAACAAGGCCTCTGTTACCATAGCCGGAACAACAAGGCCACTGTAATCATAGCCGGAACATCATACAAACAGGTTAATTCCCCTAGCCTCTTATATAAAGCTTGGACGAAACTCATCACCCCTGTTAACAAAATCTTTGAATCATTAGATCTATTGTACCGTATATAGCTATTACTATCTCTGATTAATACATATTACATAGTCTGTCATTTGAGTTGCAAACCACTTCCATGACAAAATCTTCAATTAGTCGTATGTACAGTATATACTATACCGTAGTACTAGAATTAGAAGTGAACTAGTGAGGTACAAGGTTGGTACATATCACTGAAGTCATACACATTTCAATATACTCCAGAATGTTATGTGAATATTCTTTTCTCATTGTATTATACATGTATACCAATATAATATATGGCAGCATTAATAGCCATTGCTTGGTTTCAGAGAAGAAGTCGTTTATATCAATATAGCCAGACTGACCACATTTGGCCCCACCCCTCAGGCCCCTGGGGGGTCAGCCCCATCATTTGTACAATTCTGAGTCCCCTACCCATAGGGATGCTTCTGACCAAATTTGGTCAAATTCTGATGTGTGGTTATGAAGAAGTAGTCAATTGTTGACGGACGGACGGACGACGGACGACGGACGCAACGGTATGGCATAAGCTCACCTTGGTCCTTCGGACCAGGTGAGCTAAAAATCTACTCGCCTAAATGTGAAATCTACTAGTCCACCAATTATTGGAAAATAAGAATTACGCGTAATTATATATTGCCTGTCCTGCTTTGTCTTTGTGTCTTTTTCTTCTTAGTCCAGATACTTTTTTTTACCCAAAAATACAAGAGGCCCAATGGGCCTGTATCGCTCCCCTGGCTCTACAGCAAATTTGAAGTTGAATAAGGTAATTTCTACAGATACTATGCTGACTACCATTTTATTCAAATATAAGAGTAAGCTAGGTTTATTCATGTCAATAAATTTCCAGTCCTTAATTCGAGCGTACTATTGGCCTAATATTCAGGTATTGGTGACTGTTAGCTATCGTAAAATTATTGTTTGAAGATTTTAGCCTATTTGATCCATGTGATCTTGAATGAAGGTCAAGGTCGTTTATTTGAACAAACTTGGTAGCTCTTCACTTCAGGATGCTACAAGCCCAATATCAAGTCCCTGGGCCTCTTGGTTATTAAGAAGAAGTCATTTGAAGATTAGAGCCTATTTGACCCATGTGACATGCAATGAAGGTCAAGGTCATTTATTTGAACAAACTTGGTAGCCCTTCACCCTAGCATGCTACAGACCAAATATCAAGTCCCTGGGTCTCTTGGTTATTGAGAAGAAGTTGTTTAAAGAATATAGCCGATTTGACCCATGTGACCTTGTATGAAGGTGAAGGTCATTTATTTGAACATACTTGGTAGCCCTTCACCCTAGCATGCTACAGGCCCAATATCAAGTCCCTGGGCCTCTTGGTTATTGAGAAGAAGTTGTTTAAAGATTATAGCCTATTTGACCTGTGTGACCTTGTATGAGGGTCAATGTGATTTATTTCAAAAAACTTGGTAGCCCTTCACCCCAGCATGCTTACCCAATACACAGGTATATCTACCCACAGTACAGGTATGTCTTATTACCCAACACACAGATGTATCAACCTACAGTACAGGTATGTCTTATTAACCAACACACAGATGTATCTACCCACAGTACAGGTATGTCTTATTACCCAATACACAGATGTATCTACCCACAGTACAGGTATGTCTTATTACCCAATACACAGGTGTATCTACCTACAGTACAGGTATGTCTTATTACCCAATACACAGGTGTATCTACCCACAGTACAGGCATGTCTTATTACCCAACACACAGGTGTATCGACCCACAGCACAGGTATGTCTTATTACCAATACACATGTGTTTCTACCCACAGTGCAAGTATGTCTTATTACCCAATACACAGGTGTATCTACCCACAGCACAGGTATGTCTTATTACCCAATACACAGGTGTATCTACCCACAGCACAGGTATGTCTTATTACCCAATACAAAGGTGTATCTACCTACAGTACGGTATGTCTTAATACCCAATACACAGGTGTATCTACCCACAGTACAGGTATGTCTTATTACCCAATACACAGGTGTATCTACCCACAGCACAGGTATGTCTTATTACCCAATACACAGGTGTATCTACCCACAGTACAGGTATGTCTTATTACCCAACACACAGGTGTATCTACCAACAGTACAGGTATGTCTTATTACCCAATACAAAGGTGTATCTACCCACACTACAGGTATATCTTATGACTCGACACACAGATGAATCTAACACCCAATTTACAAAATTTAGGAATCAAACAGACATATGTACATATTATTACCCAATACACATACCTAACAGACATGTGTACATATTATTACCCAATACACAACCTAACAGACATGTGTACATATTATTACCCAATACACAACCTAACAGACATATGTACATATTATTACTCAATACACAACCTAACAGACATATGTACATATTATTACCCAATACACATACGTAACAGACATATGTACATATTATTACCCAATACACAACCTAACAGACATATGTACATATTATTACCCAATACACAACCTAACAGATGATACATCCCTGGGTAACTACAGCATTTAATTATGTCACAGTTTGTAAACATGACTCACAATGGCCTTGTCTGTTGATAACCTCACACAACCAGGAAGTATATCAGATAACGCCAGAACAGCTAGATCTACACATTCCTGTGGGCGTTCATCGTGAGAACCCACGTTTGGCAACATTATTTACCAATCAGAAGGATTGTTTAATTCAGTTGATTTAAATTTTGATAAAAACTGGTATTGTCAGGATGAAAATAACAAATTGATGGAGTTTAATTCTGGTTCAAACTGGAAATGTTTATTCAGAAAGTAACAGATTGATCAATATGACAAGAAGGAAGTTAATCAGTGTGGCTGTGAATTCTGAAGGTAGAGAAATATGGACAGTGTAAATTAGTGTGGCTGTGAATTCTGAAGGTAGAGAAATATGGACAGTGTAAATTAGTGTGGCTGTGAATTCTGAAGGGAGAGAAATATGGACAGTGTAAATCAGTGTGGCTGTAAATTCTGAAGGTAGAGAAATATGGACAGTGTAAATTAGTGCGGCTGTGAATTCTGAAGGTAGAGAAATATGGACAGTGTAAATTAGTGTGGCTGTGAATTCTGAAGGTAGAGAAATATGGACAGTGTAAATTAACATTCTGGTGCTGTGGATGGACAACTTGGATCATCACAGTAACCCTGTGACATCATGAGGTAGTTATTCTCTTGTGTTTTTACATTACTGATTGTTTAACATAAACATATACTGGACGGACAGTATAACCAGGATTTCATTCTTCAAAAGCATCAAACAAAACTCCAATTTATTTGATAATAATACAATAGTGCTATAACAACTGAAATTATAATTTTCATCAAAATGGCAACAGCTAAAATACCTATCCGTACAAAAGGTCAGACAACCTGTGTTCATCACAAGGGGAGACAACTGGAATTCTGTTGTGAAAAATGTCAAGAATTGGTTTGTCCAAAATGCCTTTCCTCTATTCACAAAAGCCATCCAGTTTGTGAGCTCAGTGAAATCACTCCTCAGAAGAAACAAGACATTAAAAACTTTATTGACAGAACAGAACAAAATGACCAGGTACAAATTGGTAAATACATCACCTCTACTGATACACTCCTCAGAGACAATGACAGTACATTTGAGAAACTGTCACATCAGTTGAGGATGCAAACAGACAAACTAAAACAAGATCTTGACATGCTCACAGCTGAGAACACTATCTCTTTATCAGAAAATGAAAGAGGACAATTCAAAGCTGATACAGAAATACAAACAGGACCTGGAGATGTACGACAAACAACTCAAACAACAAATACAGGAATGTAAGACAGCACTTCAGCAGGGTTCTGACTTAAACATTTACGATACAAGATGTGAAATAGATTCCCAAATACATTTCCCTGTTAAACCTGTCCTGGGTAATGTCAGCTTCACTCCAAACAAAAATCCTCAAGGTCACCTAAAGCTTGCTTTAGGGAAAGTTATCATCTCAGGTCAAGGTCAAACATCAACTGACCAGGATCGGTCAGTCTCAACATCAGATGGTCAGGGACAGTCCTCTACACAACAACAATCAGGAGATAAAGGGAAGAAAGCAGTGACAAGGTATAAACTACTGTCAGAGACCAAGGTGGTGGAGGAGTGGGAGTCTCCATGTTACATTAGATTCTATATGTCCCACCACTGATGATCAGGCCTGGACCAGTGACTACAGTAAAACATTAACTCTCCTGGACAGGAAGGGTACAGTAATACAGGAGGTCACACACAAGGCTGTGATCAATGACATTAGTGTGTCACCAACAACACACAGACTGTGGGTCTGTGACAGAGAAAACAACATCCTGGAGCTGGTATCAGGACAACTAACACACAGATTCAGAACCAAGGAGGAACCCAGGTGTTTATGTGTTACAGCCAGTAACCATGTCATTGTAGGCATGCCCAAACGCATCTCTAAATTTACAACACAAGGTCAGATGGTGCTCACTACAATGGCTGTAGGGACTGGGAAACCATTAGTGTGTACACCATGGAGGATCACAGAGTGTCCTGTCACTCACAATGTCGCAGTGATTGATTTCAGTGATAAAGATGATGGTGGTGATGGAAACAAACATGTTGTTGTCATGGATACTAACTTCCAGGAACTGTTTGTATACAGAGGTGACATCCCCAGTACATATAAAACACAACTAACAGGAGGTGAACCATTTTCCCCCTGGAGTGTGGTGTATGATAGTGTGGGGAACCTCATCATAGGGGACTTTAACAACTACAGAGGTCCTACTCCTCAGTGGAGGTGGTGAGTTCCTCAGGATCATACACACAGACACAGACCGGACATGGACTGTAGGTGTAGACAGGGAGGATGTCCTGTGGGTAGTGTTTGGGACCTTCATGGATAACAAAGTAAAAATACTACAGTACAGCAGTATGTGATAGTTATAATAAAACTACTACAGTACAGCAGTATGTGATAGTTATAAACTACTACAGTACAGCAGTATGTGATAGCTATAAACTACTACAGTACAGCAGTATGTGATAGTTATAATAAAACTACTACAGTACAGCAGTATGTGATAGCTATAAAGTACTACAGTACAGCAGTATGTGATAGTTATAATAAAACTACTACAGTACAGCAGTATGTGATAGCTATAAACTACTACAGTACAGCAGTATGTGATAGTTATAATAAAACTACTACAGTACAGCAGTATGTGATAGTTATAATAAAACTACTACAGTACAGCAGTATGTGATAGCTATAAACTACTACAGTACAGCAGTATGTGATAGCTGTAAACTACTACAGTACAGCGGTATGTGATAGATATAAACTACTACAGTACAGCAGTATGTGATAGATATAATAAAACTACTACAGTACAGCAGTATGTGATAGCTATAATAAAACTACTACAGTACAGCAGTATGTGATAGCTATAAACTACTACAGTACAGCAGTATGTGATAGCTATAAACTACTACAGTACAGAAGTATGTGATAGCTATAAACTACTACATTACAGCAGTATGTGATAGATATAAACTACTACAGTACAACAGTATGTGATAGCTATAAACTACTACAGTACAGCAGTATGTGATAGCTATAAACTACTACAGTACAGCAGTATGTGATAGCTGGACAATGACTGACCACTTGACCTGTGATATGTGCTGTTCAATTCTTTCTTCCATTTCTTACTCCTTTATTTTGAATTTGTTCCAGAAAGATGCTATACTGATTTGTACAACTATCTTACAAAGAGGTAAATTTTCAAAATTATATTTCAATTTTTTTTTTATATATATATGTTGCTGCAAATTGTTTATAAAGATCATTTATTCCTAATTAGTAATTTAACTGTTTCATATCTGTTGTCTATGTTCTTCTGATCTATCAATGTTAGATCAATCTCTTAAATACCCGGTAATACATGTAATTGGTCTCAGTCGTTCATGTTTAATCTATATGTATGTATTCAAGTAATGTATAGGATATCTATACAAAAGCTATATAGTATTTTTGCCTTTTTGTTTTCTTGTGAAACAATATATGTATTGTCTGTAGTGTTACTTCAAGTTGGTACATTGTAAGTTTGTAATTGATGTAGGCGTGCTTGATTGTGAATTTTATCATGTACCTATACTATATACCGAACAGTAATAAGTATTATTTGTATATATTAGGGACTTAATTGGGTTCACTTTTGCCTCATATTGATCATTGTGGTTTGACAAATAAATATTCAGAATGACGTCAACTACTTTGTTGTTTGTCAGCTGGTCGACAATGAGAACCAATGACTTCACCTAGTTGGTCGTTTGTCAGTTGGTCAACGCTGAGAACCCATGATTTCACCTAGTTGGCAATTTGTCAGCTGGTCGAAGATGAGAACCCATGACTTCACCTAGTTGGCAATATGTCAGCTGGTCGAAGATGAGAACCCATGACTTCACCTAGTTGGTTGTTTGTCAGTTGGCCAACGATGAGAATCCATGACGTCATCTAGTTGGTCGTTTGTCAGTTGGTCGACGATGAGAACCCATGACTTCACCTAGTTGGTCGTTTGTCAGTTGGCCGACGATGAGAACCCATGACTTCACCTAGTTGGTCGTTTGTCAGTTGGTCGAAGATGAGAATCCATGACGTCACCTAGTTGGTCGTTTGTCAGTTGGTCGACGATGAGAACCCATGACTTCACCTAGTTGGTCGTTTGTCAGTTGGCCGACGATGAGAACCCATGACTTCACCTAGTTGGTCGTTTGTCAGTTGGTCGAAGATGAGAACCCATGACTTCACCTAGTTGGTCGTTTGTCAGCTGGTCGACGATGAGAATCCATGACGTCACCTAGTTGGTCGTTTGTCAGTTGGTCAACGATGAGAACCCATGACTTCACCTAGTTGGTCGTTTGTCAGTTGGCCGACGATGAGAACCCATGACTTCACCTAGTTGGTCGTTTGTCAGTTGGTCGAAGATGAGAACCCATGACTTCACCTAGTTGGTCGTTTGTCAGCTGGTCGACGATGAGAACCCATGACGTCACCTAGTTGGTCGTTGTCAGCTAGTCGACGATGATAACCCATGACGTCACCTAATTGGTTGATTGTCAGTTGGTCAACGATGAGAACCTATGACTTCACCTAGTTGGTCGTTTGTCAGCTGGTCGACGATGAGAACCCATGACGTCACCTAATTGGTTGATTGTCAGTTGGTCAACGATGAGAACCCATGACTTTACCTAGTTGGTCGTTTGTCAGTTGGTCGACGATGAGAACCCATGACGTCACCTAGTTCGTCGTTTGTCAGTTGGCCGACGATGAGAACCCATGACTTCACCTAGTTGGTCGTTTGTCAGTTGGTCGAAGATGAGAACCGATGACTTCACCTAGTTGGTCGTTGTCAACTGGTCAAAGAACCCTGACCTTTTGTACAATATCCAAAATGTAAAAGTCAGGCTTTAGGTCGGGTTCACTGAAGGATTCTGATGTTAGCATAGGTGTTAAAGCTGCTTTGTGGCGACATACCACATGTACATGGATTGTATTTAAAAATTGTCGATTTCTAAAGTCAAAATAACATTTTTATGAAATTTTATTGGAACAGTTAGAGTAATTATGTTCAACAATATCATCCACCCTCAAGTCAACTCAAGTGTGGAACAGTTACAACTGATCAGTAGTGAAACCATCATACTCTATGACCACTACTGATCAGTAGTGAAACCATCACACTCTAGGACCACTACTGATCAGTAGTGAAACCATCACACTCTAGGACCACTACTGATCAGTAGTGAAACTATCATACTCTAGGACCACCACTGATCAGTAGTGAAACCATCGTACTCTAGGACCACCACTGATCAGTAGTGAAACCATCATACTCTAGGACCACTACTGATCAGTAGTGAAACCATCATACTCTAGGACCACTACTGATCAGTAGTGAAACTATCATACTCTAGGACCACTACTGATCAGTAGTGAAACCATCATACTCTAGGACCACCACTGATCAGTAGTGAAACCATCATACTCTAGGACCACTACTGATCAGTAGTGAAACCATCATACTCTAGGACCACTACTGATCAGTAGTGAAACTATCATACTCTAGGACCACTACTGATCAGTAGTGAAACCATCATTCTTTAGGACCACTACTGATCAGTAGTGAAACCATCATACTCTAGGACCACTTCTGATCAGTAGTGAAACCATCATACTCTAGGACCACTACTGATCAGTAGTGAAACCATCATACTTTAGGACCACTACTGATCAGTAGTGAAACCATCATACTTTAGGACCACTTTACTGATCAGTAGTGAAACCATCATACTCTAGGACCACTTCTGATCAGTAGTGAAACCATCATACTCTAGGACCACTACTGATCAGCAGTGAAACCATCATACTCTAGGACCACTACTGATCTGTAGTGAAACCATCATACACTAGGACCAAAAGAGGCATCCTTAATTACCTACCAGATAAAAACAGCAAGACTCGATCTCTTCCTTCTTAGCTTCCTTCCCAGGACCATGAGTGTACCTACAACATCAAGGGAATAGATCTAGATGAACTGCCAGCTTTCACATCCAAAATAACACCAATATTTCTGAAATATCCCTTACTAGACATATATACAGTAGCCATACCACATTAAAACATTTGCGGAGGGGTTCATCATTGATTGCAAACTGTTCGGTTATTTCTCAAATCCTACTCGGCACAAATACACTCAAATATACTCAAATACACAAAAGTATACTCAAATACAAAGATCATTCATTCACATAGCCTCATTCTGTGTGTAACATGGTAATTATTGTGCAGATAATGCAACATAAGGCTTGATAAAAAGGAACAAGAGATCCCAGAGGGATCTTGGCGCCCACCATTGAATGATCTTTATAGGTTCCATGTCAGATTGATCTTTTCTCTACTTTTCTCTTCCTCTAAGTCTTACTAATCTGTGTAAATTCAGAAACAGCCATCTAGAACTTTTCAAACAAGGGGAACCTATGTATAAAATTTAAGATTTAGCGACAATGGTTGTCTGTCGGCCATGTTGTTTTCGGATTGGTCCCAATATGCAAAACTAGGCACTGATTGGAACCTACATATGAAATTTGAGAAAGATCCCTTCAGTACTAGAAATAGCGATAACAAACTTCAATTGTCAAAATCGAAGATGGCTGTCTGTCGGCCATGTTGTTTTCGGATTGGTCCCAATATGCAAAACTAGGCACTGATTGGAACCTACATATGAAATTTGAGAAAGATCCCTTCAGTACTAGAAATAGCGATAACAAACTTCAATTGTCAAAATCGAAGATGGCTGCCTGTCGGCCATGTTGTTTTCCGATTGGTCTCAAAATGCAATATGCATAACTAGGTACCAAGGGGAACCTACATATGAAATTTCAGAAAGATTTCTTCATTACTTCTGAGAAATAGCGATAACAAACATCAATTGTCAAAATCCAAGATGGCTGCCTGTCGGCCATGCTGTATTCCGATTGGTCTCAAAATATGCAATATGCATAACTAGGCATGCAACAAGAGGAACCTTCATATGAAATTTGAGAAAGATCCCTTCAGTACTTTCTGAGGATTAGCAATAACAAGAATTGTTCACGGACGGACGGACCACGGACCACGTACGCAGGGCAATTTGAATAACCCACCATCTGATGATGGTGGGCTAAAAAATGAAAAAGAAAAAACAAATCAAGGGAGGTTACTCTTTTCAATAAATAAATACAATCTAAAATGTCACTGCAAAAGACATTAAAAGCATCAGTCTGGGTTTATATATACATGTGTATCTCTAAGGAGTCTGCCAGACTCTTTCTACTAAATTATATTTTATTCTGGTTACGCCATACTCTGAATAATTTCTTAGCATCAAACAATAATTGTACAAAGATTGTTACAAATATTTTTTTTTCAGTTGAGGAAATATCAGACTTGTTTGTCAAATTATAGTCATGTTCACTTTCAGCATTGATCAGAAATTGTCATAAATTATTGGAAAAGTTTTTATCAGTCCTCGTCTAACTGTCACTCATACCGGAAATGTAACAATTTCCATACTAGTGGCTGTGTGTTTGATGTATTGTGAATGGAAACTGCTTAATCAATAGTAAACAAAATGCTGACAATAATTCTAACAATTTCTTAACAATTAATGAATACTGTATCATTTCAAATATTGCATGCGCCAATTTCAGATCTATGTATTGTCTGGAATTTTAATGACAAATGTTGATTGTTATGAATTAAATACAGTACTTTCATAGAATGTTACTACATGCTGCAGTCTGTGGTCTGTACATTTTACATTTTAATCTTCAAAATTACTGGCACAATTTTGAACAATCTCGACAGGAAAAATCACTAGATCAATTAACAGGAAATTCAATCTAAAAGCTCTGTTCACAAAAATACAAACTGACATCAATATAACAAGGTCATTAGGTCAATTTTTGTACTTTTCCACTGATTAATGTTTTGTTATGAAAATATGACAAAGTTAGTAAGAATTAAAAAGAAGTCAAATGACAAAAGATCAAGTAGGTCACTCACTGGGTCAGAGGTCAAGGTAATTTGTATCCAAAGTCAAGGACAATGAAGAACTTTAATTCATATTGATCCTGGCTGTTTGTGAGGAGGTAGCTTAGTGAAGGACCAGGTTTAGATAAATCAACTTAAAGCTACATAAACATTACATATGAGTGTTATATGGTATACTGTATTTACATTTCCACACAAATATAACATATGAGTGTTATAGTATACTGTATTTACATTTCTATTATCAGAGAAAACATAATACTGTTTTTGCTGTTTTTGTAGTCAAAATGTCAAAGAGAGGTTTTGACAGTGATACAAGATAATGAGATTTGGATCCAGAAAAGGAAATCTTATAGTTAAAGAAAGGTTTTGACTGTAATACATGATAATGAGTGACAGATTTCAAGCTGCACATGTTTTTATTTGTGATATAACTTAAATGAAATCAACATGACAGTATCGAGTGCAGCATAAAAATTACCGTTACTACAGACTGGATCAGGCTAAAAGATTCATTAATATTAATAAAATTGTCCAAAACAATAGAAATCCAGCAGCTGTATCGATTTTTTATTAAGTAGATTTATCTCATGTAAATTGCATAAATGATTATAAACTTTCTCTTGGTCTCTTGTATTTATTTTTCTTTTACTATTTCATCTGTTAATCTAATACATTTTGGAATAAAAAAAAACTAAGTATATAATGATAGCTATAGGTAGTGATGGGATGATGATCCCCCTATACAATGTATACCCCTATACAATGTATACCCACTACACAATGTATACCCCTATACAATGTATACCCCCTATACAATGTATTACCCCTATACAATGTATACTCCTATACAATGTAGACCCCCCTATACAATGTATACCCTCTACACAATGTATACCCCCTATACAATGTATACCCCCCTATAAAATGTAGACCCCCTACACAATGTATACCCCCTATACAATGTATACCCCCTACACAATGTATACCCCCCTCTATACAATGTATACCCCTTATACAATGTATAACCCCTATACAATGTATACCCCCTTTACAATGTAGACCCCTATATCATGTAGACCTCTATATCATGTAGACCTCTATACAATGTAGACCCCTGTACAATATAGACCCCTCATTCAAAGTAGATCCCGCTATACAATGTACACCCTTTATACAATGTAGACCCCCCTATACAATGTAGACCCCCCTGTACAATGTAGACCCCGCTATACAATGTAGACCCCTATACAATGTAGACCCCGCTATACAATGTAGTCTCCCATATACAATGTACACGTCCTATACAATGTAGACCCCCTATGCAATTAAGACCCCCTATACAATGTACGTCTCCCTGATACAATGTAGACCCCACTATACAATGTATACCCCGCTATACAATGTAGACCCCCCTGTACAATGTAGACCCCGCTATACAATGTAGATCCCCCCTATATAATGTAGACCCTCTATATAATGTATACACCTTATACAATGTAGTCTCCCCTATAAAATGTAGACCCTCATATACAATGAAGACCCCCCTATAGAAAGTAGACCCGCTATAAAATGTAGAACCCCCTATATAATGTAGACCACCTATACAATGTAGAACCCCCTTTACAATGTAGACCACCTCATACAATGTACACCCCTATACTATGTACACCCCTATACAAGATAGACCACTCTATACAATGTAGTCTCCCATATACAATGTACACCTCCTATACAATGTACACCCCCTATACAATGTAGACCCCCTATACAATGTACATCTCCTATACAATGTACACCCCTCTATACAATGTACACCCCTCTATACAATGTAGACCTCTATACAATGTAGACCCCCTGTACAATGTAGATCCCGCTATACAATGTAAACCCATATACAATGTAGACCCCCCTGTACAATGTAGACCCTGCTATACAATGTAGACCCTCTTTACAATGTAGTCCCCCCTATATTATGTACACCCCCTATACAATGTAGAACCCCTTTTACAATGTAAACCACCTTATACAATGTACACCCCTATACAATGCACACCCGCTATATAAGATAGACCCCTATACTATGTAGACCACCCTATACAATGGAAATGCACCCTCCTATACAATGTAGTCTCCCATATACAATGTACACCTCCTATACAATGTAGACCTCCTATGCAATTAAGACCCCCTATACAATGTAGACCTGCCATACAATGTATACCCCCTATACAATGTATACCCCCTATACAATGTATACCCCCTTTACAATGTAGACCCCTATATCATGTAGACCTCTATATCATGTAGACCTCTATACAATGAAGACCCCTATACAATATAGACCCCTCATTCAATGTAGATCCCGCTATACAATGTAGACCCTTTATACAATGTAGACCTCTATACAATGTAGACCCCCCTATACAATGTAGACCCCCCTGTACAATGTAGACCCCGCTATACAATGTATGCCCCTCATATACAATGTAGACCCCGCTATACAATGTAGACCCCCCCGTACAATGTAGACCCCGCTATACAATGTAGAACCCTATACAATGTAGTCTCCCATATACAATGTACACCTTCTATACAACGTACACCCCTATACAATATAGACCCCCTATATAATGTAGACCCCCAATCCTATACAATGTAGACCCCCTTTGCAATTAAGACCCCCTATACAATGTAGATCTGCTGTACAATGTAGACCCCCTACACAATGTATACCCCGTATACAATGTAGACACCTTATACAATGTAGTCTCCCCTATACAATGTACACCCCTCTATACAATGTAGACCCTCATATACAATGTAGACCCCCTATACAATGTAGACCCCCCTATACAATGTAGACCCCCTATACAATGTAGTCCCCCCTATACAATGTAGACCCCTATACAATGTAGAACCCCTTTACAATGTAGACCACCCCATACAATGTACACCCCTATACAATGTACACCTGCTATATAATATAGACCCCTATACAATGTAGACCACATCATACAATGTACGACCCCCTATAAAATGTAGACCCCCTATACAATGTACACCTCCTATACAATGTACACCCCTCTATACAATGTACACCCCTCTATACAATATAGACCCCCCTGTACAATGTAGACCCCGCTATACAATGTAGACCCTCTATACAATGTAAACCACCTTATACAATGTACACCCCTATACAATGTACACCCGCTATATAAGGTAGACCCCTATACTATGTAGACCACCCTATACAATGTACACCCTCCTATAAAATGTAGTCTCCCATATACAATGTACACGTCCTATACAATTAAGACCCCCTATACCATGTAGACCTGCCATACAATATAGACCCCCTATACAATTTACACCCCCTATACAATGTAGTCTCCCTGATACAATGTAGACCCCACTATACAATGTAGACCCCCCTGTACAATATAGACCCTGCTATACAATGTAGACACCTTATACAATGTAGTCTCTCATATACAATGAAGACCCCCCTATAGAAAGTAGACCCCTCTATACAATGTAGTCTCACCTATACAATGTAGACCCTCATATACAGTGTAGACCCCCCTATACAATGTAGACCCACTATAAAATGTAGTCCCCTCTATATAATGTAGACCCCCTATACAATGTAGAACCCCCTTTACAATGTAGACCACCTCATACAATGTACACCCCTATACTATGTACACCCCTCTATACAATATACACCCCTCTATACAATATAGACCCTCTATACAACGTAGACCATCCTATACAATGTAGTCTCCCATATACAATGTCCACCTCCTATACAATGTACACCCCTCTATACAATGTACACCCCTCTATACAATGTACACCCCTCTATACAATGTAGACCCCCTATACAATGTAGATTCCAATAAACAATGTAGTCCCCCCTATATTATGTACACCCCCTTTACAATGTAAACCACCTTATACAATGTACACCCCTATACAATGTACACCCGCTATATAAGATAGACCCCTATACTATGTAGACCACCCTATACAATGTAGACCACCCTATACAATGTACACCCTCCTATACAATGTAGTCTCCCATATACAATGTACACCTCCTATACAATGTAGACCCCCTATACAATTTACACCCCCTATACAATGTAGTCTCCCTTATACAATGTAGACCCCCCTATACAATGTAGTCTCCCTTATACAATGTAGACCCCACTATATAATGCAGACACCTTATACAATGTAGTCTCCCCTATACAATGTAGACCCCCTATACAATGTAGTCTCCCCTATACAATGTAGACCCTCATATACAATGTAGACCCCCCTATACAATGTAGACCCGCTATAAAATGTAGTCCCCCCCTATATAATGTAGACCCCCTATACAATGTAGAACCCCCTTTACAATGTAGACCACCTCATACAATGTACACCCCTATACAATGTACACCCGCTATATAATATAGACCCCTATACTATGTACACCCCTATACAACGTAGACCACTCTATACAATGTAGTCTCCCATATACAATGTACACCCCCTATACAATGTATACCCCTACACAATGTATACCCCCCTATACAATGTATACCCCTTATACAATGTATACCCCCTATACAATGTAGAACTGCTATACAATGTAGTCCCCCCCTATACAATGTAGAACCCCCTATACAATGTACACGTCCTATACAATGTACACCCCTCTATACAATGTACACCCCTCTATACAATATAGACCCTCTATACAATATAGACCTCCCTGTACAATGTAGACCTCCCTATACAATGTAGACCTCACTATACAATGTAGACCCCCCTGTACAATGTAGACCCTGCTATACAATGTAGACCCTCTATACAATGTAGTCCCCCCTATATTATGTACACCCCCTATACAATGTAGAACCCCCTTTACAATGTAAACCCCTCTATACAATGTACACCCCTATACAATGTACACCCACTATATAAGATAGACCCCTATACTATGTAGACCACCCTATACAATGTACACCACCCTATACAATGTACACCTCCTATACAATGTAAACCCCCTATGCAATTAAGACCTCCTATACAATGTAGACCTGCCATACAATGTAGACCCCCTATACAATTTACACCCCCTATACAATGTAGTCTCCCTTATACAATGTAGACCCCCCTATACAATGTAGTCTCCCTTATACAATGTAGACCCCACTATACAATGTAGTCTCCCCTATTCAATGTAGACCCTCATAAACAATGTAGACCCCCCTATATAATGTAGACCCGCTATAAAATGTAGTCCCCTCTATATAATGTAGACCCCTTATACAATGTAGAACCCCCTTTACAATGTAGACCACCTCATACAATGTACACCCCTATACAATGTACACCCGCTATATAATATAGACCCCTATACTATGTACACCCCTATACAACGTAAACCACTCTATACAATGTAGTCTCCCATATACAATGTACACCTCCTATACAATGAACTACCCCTATACAATATAGTCCCCCTATATAATGTAGACCCCCCTATACAATTTAGACACCCTATAAAATGTAGACCTTTATACAATGTAGACCCCTCCTATACAATGTAGAACTCTATGCAATGTAGACCCCTCCTATACAATGTAAACCTCCCTATACAATGTAGACCCCCTATATAATGTAGACCCCTATGCAATTCAGACCCCCTTTACAATGTAGACCCTTTATACAATGTAGTCTCCCCTATACAATGTAGACCCTCATAAATAATGTAGACCCCCCTATACAATGTAGACCCCCCTATACAATGTATTCTCCCCTATACAATGTAGACCCCGCTATACAATGTAGATCCCCCCTATATAATGTAGACCCTCTATATAATGTATACACCTTATACAATGTAGTCTCCCCTATAAAATGTAGACCCTCATATACAATGAAGACCCCCCTATAGAAAGTAGACCCGCTATAAAATGTAGAACCCCCTATATAATGTAGACCACCTATACAATGTAGAACCCCCTTTACAATGTAGACCACCTCATACAATGTACACCCCTATACTATGTACACCCCTATACAAGATAGACCACTCTATACAATGTAGTCTCCCATATACAATGTACACCTCCTATACAATGTACACCCCTCTATACAATGTAGACCCCCTATACAATGTACATCTCCTATACAATGTACACCCCTCTATACAATGTACACCCCTCTATACAATGTAGACCTCTATACAATGTAGACCCCCTGTACAATGTAGATCCCGCTATACAATGTAAACCCATATACAATGTAGACCCCCCTGTACAATGTAGACCCTGCTATACAATGTAGACCCTCTTTACAATGTAGTCCCCCCTATATTATGTACACCCCCTATACAATGTAGAACCCCTTTTACAATGTAAACCACCTTATACAATGTACACCCCTATACAATGCACACCCGCTATATAAGATAGACCCCTATACTATGTAGACCACCCTATACAATGGAAATGCACCCTCCTATACAATGTAGTCTCCCATATACAATGTACACCTCCTATACAATGTAGACCTCCTATGCAATTAAGACCCCCTATACAATGTAGACCTGCCATACAATGTATACCCCCTATACAATGTATACCCCCTATACAATGTATACCCCCTTTACAATGTAGACCCCTATATCATGTAGACCTCTATATCATGTAGACCTCTATACAATGAAGACCCCTATACAATATAGACCCCTCATTCAATGTAGATCTCGCTATACAATGTAGACCCTTTATACAATGTAGACCTCTATACAATGTAGACCCCCCTATACAATGTAGACCCCCCTGTACAATGTAGACCCCGCTATACAATGTATGCCCCTCATATACAATGTAGACCCCGCTATACAATGTAGACCCCCCCGTACAATGTAGACCCCGCTATACAATGTAGAACCCTATACAATGTAGTCTCCCATATACAATGTACACCTTCTATACAACGTACACCCCTATACAATATAGACCCCCTATATAATGTAGACCCCCAATCCTATACAATGTAGACCCCCTTTGCAATTAAGACCCCCTATACAATGTAGATCTGCTGTCGATGTAGACCCCCTACACAATGTATACCCCGTATACAATGTAGACACCTTATACAATGTAGTCTCCCCTATACAATGTACACCCCTCTATACAATGTAGACCCTCATATACAATGTAGACCCCCTATACAATGTAGACCCCCCTATACAATGTAGACCCCCTATACAATGTAGTCCCCCCTATACAATGTAGACCCCTATACAATGTAGAACCCCTTTACAATGTAGACCACCCCATACAATGTACACCCCTATACAATGTACACCTGCTATATAATATAGACCCCTATACAATGTAGACCACATCATACAATGTACGACCCCCTATAAAATGTAGACCCCCTATACAATGTACACCTCCTATACAATGTACACCCCTCTATACAATGTACACCCCTCTATACAATATAGACCCCCCTGTACAATGTAGACCCCGCTATACAATGTAGACCCTCTATACAATGTAAACCACCTTATACAATGTACACCCCTATACAATGTACACCCGCTATATAAGGTAGACCCCTATACTATGTAGACCACCCTATACAATGTACACCCTCCTATAAAATGTAGTCTCCCATATACAATGTACACGTCCTATACAATTAAGACCCCCTATACCATGTAGACCTGCCATACAATATAGACCCCCTATACAATTTACACCCCCTATACAATGTAGTCTCCCTGATACAATGTAGACCCCACTATACAATGTAGACCCCCCTGTACAATATAGACCCTGCTATACAATGTAGACACCTTATACAATGTAGTCTCTCATATACAATGAAGACCCCCCTATAGAAAGTAGACCCCTCTATACAATGTAGTCTCACCTATACAATGTAGACCCTCATATACAGTGTAGACCCCCCTATACAATGTAGACCCACTATAAAATGTAGTCCCCTCTATATAATGTAGACCCCCTATACAATGTAGAACCCCCTTTACAATGTAGACCACCTCATACAATGTACACCCCTATACTATGTACACCCCTCTATACAATATACACCCCTCTATACAATATAGACCCTCTATACAACGTAGACCATCCTATACAATGTAGTCTCCCATATACAATGTCCACCTCCTATACAATGTACACCCCTCTATACAATGTACACCCCTCTATACAATATAGACCCTCTATACAATGTAGACCCCCTATACAATGTAGATTCCAATAAACAATGTAGTCCCCCCTATATTATGTACACCCCCTTTACAATGTAAACCACCTTATACAATGTACACCCCTATACAATGTACACCCGCTATATAAGATAGACCCCTATACTATGTAGACCACCCTATAGAATGTAGACCACCCTATACAATGTACACCCTCCTATACAATGTAGTCTCCCATATACAATGTACACCTCCTATACAATGTAGACCCCCTATACAATTTACACCCCCTATACAATGTAGTCTCCCTTATACAATGTAGACCCCCCTATACAATGTAGTCTCCCTTATACAATGTAGACCCCACTATATAATGCAGACACCTTATACAATGTAGTCTCCCCTATACAATGTAGACCCCCTATACAATGTAGTCTCCCCTATACAATGTAGACCCTCATATACAATGTAGACCCCCCCTATACAATGTAGACCCGCTATAAAATGTAGTCCCCCCTATATAATGTAGACCCCCTATACAATGTAGAACCCCCTTTACAATGTAGACCACCCTCATACAATGTACACCCCTATACAATGTACACCCGCTATATAATATAGACCCCTATACTATGTACACCCCCTATACAACGTAGACCACTCTATACAATGTAGTCTCCCATATACAATGTACACCCCCTATACAATGTATACCCCTACACAATGTATACCCCCCTATACAATGTATACCCCTTATACAATGTATACCCCCTATACAATGTAGAACTGCTATACAATGTAGTCCCCCCCCTATACAATGTAGAACCCCCTATACAATGTACACGTCCTATACAATGTACACCCCTCTATACAATGTACACCCCTCTATACAATATAGACCCTCTATACAATATAGACCTCCCTGTACAATGTAGACCTCCCTATACAATGTAGACCTCACTATACAATGTAGACCCCCCTGTACAATGTAGACCCCGCTATACAATGTAGACCCTCTATACAATGTAGTCCCCCCTATATTATGTACACCCCCTATACAATGTAGAACCCCCTTTACAATGTAAACCCCGCTATACAATGTACACCCCTATACAATGTACACCCACTATATAAGATAGACCCCTATACTATGTAGACCACCCTATACAATGTACACCACCCTATACAATGTACACCTCCTATACAATGTAAACCCCCTATGCAATTAAGACCTCCTATACAATGTAGACCTGCCATACAATGTAGACCCCCTATACAATTTACACCCCCTATACAATGTAGTCTCCCTTATACAATGTAGACCCCCCTATACAATGTAGTCTCCCTTATACAATGTAGACCCCACTATACAATGTAGTCTCCCCTATTCAATGTAGACCCTCATAAACAATGTAGACCCCCCTATATAATGTAGACCCGCTATAAAATGTAGTCCCCTCTATATAATGTAGACCCCTTATACAATGTAGAACCCCCCTTTACAATGTAGACCACCTCATACAATGTACACCCCTATACAATGTACACCCGCTATATAATATAGACCCCTATACTATGTACACCCCTATACAACGTAAACCACTCTATACAATGTAGTCTCCCATATACAATGTACACCTCCTATACAATGAACTACCCCTATACAATATAGTCCCCCTATATAATGTAGACCCCCCTATACAATTTAGACACCCTATAAAATGTAGACCTTTATACAATGTAGACCCCTCCTATACAATGTAGAACTCTATGCAATGTAGACCCCTCCTATACAATGTAAACCTCCCTATACAATGTAGACCCCCTATATAATGTAGACCCCTATGCAATTAAGACCCCCTTTACAATGTAGACCCTTTATACAATGTAGTCTCCCCTATACAATGTAGACCCTCATAAATAATGTAGACCCCCCTATACAATGTAGACCCCCCTATACAATGTATTCTCCCCTATACAATGTAGACCCTCATATACAATGTAGACCTTCCCTATACAATGTAGACCCCCCTATACAATGTAGACCTTCCCTATACAATACACATTAATGACACTAATGCCAGATGACATCACAGTATTGTAATGGTGGTGGACACATAGTAAGTGCCATCATTAATGACACTAGTGTCAAATGACATCACAGTATTGTAATGGTGGTGGACACATATTGCCATCATTAATGACACTGGTGCCA
>NW_022979867.1:0-99983 GCF_902652985.1 Pecten maximus | reverse complement strand
AAGGCGAATATTGGAAAAATCATGACTAGTTTTACATTCATGTATAAGAACAATAATACATACAGTCTATGTACATTGTACCGGAGTGGTATGATGTTCTGTTGTTGATGTGAGGTTGAGTTTGGGGACTCGCTTACATGGCAACAAATATCAACGGACACACAAAAACACGTCTTCTCGTGTATAAAGGGAATTTGAGTTTCAAATTATCTCCCCCTAGACCGTATGACTTTACTGTTACAAATGTACACTGTAAAACTGTGGGATTAAGGTTACACCAAAAGGGGTGGCACCACAGCTGCCACCCTTTTTCGGTGCAACTTAACACCAATTTTTCAGTTTACACCAACGATGTAATTAGTGAAATTAGTGTTAAGTTACACCAAAAAAAGATGGCAGCTGTGGTGCCACCCCTTTTGGTGTAACGGTATAAACTGAAATATGGGTGTAAAGTTGCACCGCAAAAGGTTGTAGCTGTGGTGCCACCCTTTTTGGTATAACCTTAACCTCGGAACGAGTGTTAGATTAAACCTTTTATGGTGTAATCTTCAACTTATCTTATTCTCCAACTAGCATTTCCTTCATCTGTAACCAGAGTAACCTAATCCTTAACCAGTGTAACCTTCATCCCTTACTAGTGTAACCTTCATCTGTAACAAGTGTAAAGATCACCCATAACCAGTGTAACCTTCATCCCTAATCAGTGTAACATTCTTCCGTATTCAGTGAAACCTTAATCCTTAACCAGCGTAACCTCAATCCGTATTCAGTGTAACCTTAATCCTTAACCAGTGTAACCTCAATCCGTATTCAGTGTAACCTTAATCCTTAACCAGTGTAACCTCAATCCGTATTCAGTGTAACCTTAATCCTTAACCAGTGTAACCTTAATCCTTAACCAGTGTAACCTTCATCCATAACCAGTGTAACCTTCATCCTTAACCGGTGGAACTTTCATCCGTAACAAGTGTAAAATTCACCCATAACCAGTGTAACCTTCGTCCGTAACAAGTGTAACCTTCACCCGTAACAAGCGTAAAATTCACCCATTACCAGTGTAACCTTCATCCGTAACAAGTGTAACCTTCATCCCTAATTAGTGTAACATTCTTCCGTATTCAGTGTAACCTTAATCCTTAACCAGTGTAACCTTCATCCTTAACCAGTGTAACCTTCATCCCTAACCAGTGTAACCTTCATCCGTAACCAGTGTCACATTCGTCCATAACCAGTGTAACCTTCATCCGTAACCAGTGTCACATTCGTCCATAACCAGTGTAACTTTCATCCGTTACCAGTGTAACCTTCATCCGTAACTAGTGTAACCTTCATCCGTAACAAGTGTCACATTCGTCCATAACCAGTGTAACTTTCATCCGTTACCAGTGTAACCTTCATCCCTAATTAGTGTAACATTCTTCCGTATTCAGTGTAACCTTAATCCTTAACCAGTGTAACCTTCATCCCTAACCAGTGTAACCTTCATCCGTAACCAGTGTCACATTCGTCCATAACCAGTGTAACCTTCATCCGTAACCAGTGTCACATTCGTCCATAACCAGTGTAACTTTCATCCGTTACCAGTGTAACCTTCATCCGTAACTAGTGTAACCTTCATCCGTAACAAGTGCTAAATTCACCCATTACCAGTGTAACCTTTATCTGTAACTAGTGTTTCATTCATCCCTAACCAGTGGTACCCATATGTATATCGAACCAGTGTTAGCTTGATCTGTAACCAGTGCCACTAGGTTTTGGAATTGGAATAATTGTAGATTCCTTCCAAGAATCCTTGTAAGAAAGAAAGTTAACGTGAACAAAAATCTATTTTTAGTAACAGATCATGTAACCTTTGACCTGTGGACCTCAAAAACAAGCATGTACATCCCCTTCTCTCAGGGAACCTTTGTACCAAATATGGAGACGATTTGTTAACACGAATACAAGTTATCGCACGGAAACAAACGTATGAATAAATTTAATATTTTCAGTAGCGGATCATGTGACCCCTGACTTATAAAACTCAAATGCAATCCCAAGCATCCCCTCCTCGCGGGAACAAAGCAATATGTCTCTCCGAAACTTACGGAGAATACATAATTAATGGTTATCATTTATTCGATTTATTTATATGAATAATTCCTTTATTGATATCATTAATTCAAGGAATGAAGTGATATCAATACGATTTGTTGATATAATTTATTCATTAAATGATATCATCAATTAGAATTCATGATATCGTTAGATCATTAATGATACCATAAATTCGAATTAGTGATATCACAAACTTTAGATTTACAAAAGTTACAACGCATGTAATATTTTCTTAAACGGAACTGGGAAGTTCCCAGTTCCGTTTTTCTTAAACAGAACTGATATTTTCTTAAACGGAACTCGGAAATGGTTCCTAATTTCGTTTTTCTTCAACTGAACTGAAAAGTAGGACCACGTCCCGTAAAATTCATACGTGACTGATAAATGACATTGCACCCATTTGACACATGTAGTTTTTCTTCTTCAGATTTGGGTCTCATATTGAGATAAAGTACACAGAATATGTTCTTAAACGGAACTAGGAACTGGTTCAAAGTTTCGGTTTTCTTACACGGAACTGAAAACTAGGACCAAGTCCCGTAAAACTGGTTCTAAGTTCCGTTTATCTTAAACGAAACTGGAACCCAAACCCGAAAAGCTTATGCATAGAAGTTCCGTTTTTCTTAAACGGAACTCGGAACTGGGACCAAAACCAATAAAGCTAATACAAAGTAGTTTAGTTTTTCTTTAACGGAACTCGGAACTGGGACCAAAACCCGTAAAGCTAATACATTGCAGTTCCATTTTTCTTAAACGGAACTCGGAACTGGTTCCTAGTTATCTTAAACGGAACTCGGAACTGATTCCTAGTTCCGTTTTACTGAAACGGAACTCGGAAAATGGTTTCTAGTTTCATTTATTTTAAACGGAACTGGGAGCAAAGACCAAGTCCTGCAAGGTTTATACCTGACTGATAAGTGTCCCTACACTCATTGACATATCATTTCTTTTCAGATTCGGGTCTTGTAATGAGATAAAATACGTAGAATATCTTCTTTAAGGAATATGGAACTCGGAACTCGGAACCAACTTCAGGCTCCCGATATACTATGAGGAACGTACGCAGTGCGCCAGCTCTAATAGGTGTCCTTTTAACTGTTGTTCCTCGATCTCTAATAATGTCTGTGACTAAAATTTCTTTTCTATAAAAGTAGTAAATATGAACGTATTTTGAACATGCAGATACTCAAAATGTCCACCACGATAACGTAAAAATACATTAACATCATTTGGATGACGACAGCTATAGAAATAACAATAATCATATATGGTACAAGGAAATAATTTTAGGTTGTAATCCTATAATACTGTGATACATCATAACCTTTGTAGCAATCGTTCAAAACAGATCATTCGTTGGTGATCAATTATTGATTTTCTTCAGTTATCGAGTTTTGATTGATTATGAAATTTAATCGGTTATTCAGTAACTAATTGATGGAGCATCGGTTGATTGTGGAACTTTAGCTGAGAAAGTGGTGAGAGATCGTTTTCAGGTGCGATGTTGGTTGTACCAGATCTGCGTACGCAAGTTATGCACATTAGTCATGCTAGCTCGCACATATTAAATTTGTCTTCAAGATTCTGAAGGCAGTAACTTGATTTGTTAACCGTAAAAGTTACCTGGATGTCGTCAGATCCTCTTTGAAACGGAGTGATAATAAAGATCTGAATTAGATTGTGTCATCACTTTAAATGAATAGCACTCACGACAAGATCTCAACAGCGATATTTTCAGTAAATTTCAGTTTGTGTGTTTTAATCGGAAAGGCATTTCATACCACTTTCCTGACTATGGATATTATCATATATATTCGCTCATGTTAAAGAGATAACATCCCTAGGTGACTGATTCAATTCAATGGGGTCGACAACCTAGGGGCCCGAAGGACAGTGCCAAAATGAGTCCATTTAGTAATATACTTACAAAATATGGCTCTAGATGCACAGATAATATGTACTTTAGGTAACTTTTGATTTAAATCATTTAAAATGTAATTTCTTAAATAACCATGTAAGTGATACAGGTCATCTGGGCCTCTTGTACAATCATGAGATGTTGGCAGCGGGCACAATGTTAATTCTCACGCCCTATATGGCTCTACACCGACAGGGGAGGAAAATGAGTAAAGAAGCAACGACAAGCCCTCGTTGCGCATCAAAACAAAATTGTTTGACGGCTTGTCTAAGGCCATTTTGACCCGCATATGCCCTAAATGAATTTATAATAAATGCTGGATTAAAGTTCAATTATAAAAGTATCTATACAATGGCCTCTTCATTGGTCAACTATTAGGCGGCAGCGTGCAGACAAACAAACTATAATTACCAAATGCAAGAAAATTGACAACAATGAATTGAATACTAATACCATGCCCAGAGAACTACGTGGCCCTTGGCCTCTTGTTATATATACATATGTATAGACAATGTATATATTATTATTATAATTTCTCCTTGAAAGATTTTTGACAACATTGAACATAATAATAATAATAATTGCAAAGGCTAAGAGCATGTAAAGGAGCAATGCCAACTCAATTCCCTAGATTCAGTTGTTCATTAGTCATATATCAAAACACATAAGCGCTTTCATTGAAACAATCTTCAGATGCTTTACAACAATAAACAAACAAGTGCAATCAATGATTGCGAAGCTCACCGGCGGCAGCAATCAGACTGTGTGATGTGTGAGGTGTTACAAGCTTTCCAAAAATTTACCCCAAAAACTTTAAAGTGGGTTTTGGTGGCAAAAAAAAGAGTTAAGTCCACAAAATAGTAAAATGCGAAATAATCACAACTTTTTTCAGCATGATTTTGACATAACACCCCTCCTAGACCTCTAATGAATGTAAAAACCAAATTAGAAGGGCATGAGGTGTGTACTTTTGGACTTACATGCTTTCCAAAAACATACCCCCAGTGGGACGCCGACGCCGACGCCGACGCCAACGCCGGGCGAGACAGCATTAGCTCACGGTTACTCCTAACCTGTGAGCTCATGAATGTTTACACACAAAGATTTTTCGAAGTCAAAACTTTAGATATTCTATATTTAATTATTTATTCTATGATTTCATACCTAAGTGGGAGTCAAAGCATAATATTGGTGGAAATTACTTTTTATATTAGTCTGTTCAGTTTCGGTCTTAAAGTTCTAATTAAGAACATTTCTTTCTCTTTTCTTTCAGTAACATCTCTGTAAATAGTTTATAGAGGAAATATAGCACTTGGTCTTATTTTCCAGTACTCTGGAGTGTGTACATGTATAATGTTGTTAATGGACTTGACACAGGCTGCAATGTTGAAACGGTTTTGCCGATATAAAATTCACCACAGCCTGGGCTATATTTTATGGTAAAAACACATTAATTTGCTTCTGGTGTACATGTATGGCAGTATAGTTCATACTTAATATACCATAAGTATACTGCTTACCAGTCCAGTGAGTCCACTGGAACTATGAACGTTCACCTAAACGATCCAAGAACATGATCTGAAGCTATGGACAGAGTAACAATTTCATAACATTAACAATATATTGACTAGGGAAGAATTACCTAACTCTCCGTAATTTAGAACTGCAAATGTTTGCATATCTACATGACCTAGAAAACAAAAGAACAAATTCCATAAAATATCATATAAGGATATCAATATAATGGGCATTTGGATTAAAACAATACGTATATATATATAAATATGGGGCAAAGAATTAATTATAACAGTGTGGACACAGAAAATGTCAAATTTTCGAGGCAATCCTCCCTTTTATCAAGACACAGAGAAAACAAACACAATCACATAATATATAAGCAGTAATAGAAAACACAATCAGATACAGTAAGACTAGTATTTTTGGTAGTAGTTGAAATAACAACCATGAACCCTTCGGCTGGCGTGGTCCGAAGGCGGTGGCTAGCGTGATGTTCATAGAACATGGAATTTGTACATGTCAAGCTAAAATTGTCCCCCACTGCAAGGCTAAGTAGCATTTAATATTATATGATTTTATTAAATAAAAAGGCATGAAATATTAATTACATTAAAATGTACTTTGACTCACTTTGACAAGGACGCTTTGAAATTCCTCGCCTTGGTCTTGCAGCAGCCTGTAAAGGATTTTAGCATTGTTAATTTTATGTCATGATTTACTAAGTACAATGTACTGGTAAATTGTAATACAGAAATCATCTATAGTTACACATGTCATCTTCATTCTTTCTTATTCCATTTACTAGGCTGAAGCAACATCATATGGACCATGTGTTTGCAATGTCAACCAAGTGCTATAGTTTATATAATAATTATACAAAAACACTTTTGTGAACCTGTTCAACAACTATTGGTAAAAAGGAATACAAACTTGTACCAAACAGTTTAATATCATAACAAAATATATCCTGATGTATACTGAAGGTATATTCATACTGCAACCATACTGCACTGCATACATGTGCCTTTAAAGCAGCATACTCCAAACAACATAAAATTCTAGTTGTACACATACATGTATAAATGGCAAACCACATTGTTCATTCATGCCCTCCTAACATTAAAATGACCATTGGGCTGGACGCTTGACCGAGGGAATCGTTGCGACATCAGTGCATAAATATATCTGGCGGCATTTATTTTTATCGCGAGATTTGTCACAAAGCCGAGAACGAGGCCAACAACGTACACTATACATAAACTACATACATGGCCGTTGTTTACGAACTTGCCTAATAATGCTTTCATTTGAACATATTAGCAAAATACTTTTAATTACTGATCAATATTTAAACAAACATACAACTAAATACTTATTTTAAAATATATAACAATATGCATGAAAACATTGATAAAATTCAGATCGGTAAGTTGATAATGTTTGAGGAAAGCTAACCAGCAATCCAATAATGGTTTTGCCTATTTCAGTCTATTTTATATTTCTATCTGGCAGAATCTGCTGACTGATAACCAGCCAAGTGCATTATAGGACTAATTTACATATAAACTTGTTATTTTCGGGCAATTAACTGTATACATTCATAAATACACAATTTCCTCCACTCCAGTTTTTGATTCGCAATAATTTGTTTGGTATATATAACTCTGAAAACTGTAAACAGGTCAAAATGTTAACATTTATACATGTTTTTGGGAGTAATAATGTTTGTTTTTTTTTTTTTTTTTCACTCAGAGTAAATAGCAAAGACTTTTTTCATTAGCAGAAAAGCAAATTATCAGATTACAAATTTATGTATTTTTATTTGTCGTTGCTTATAAGTTGGTTACACTCTTAAAATACACAGACAGACAGAGAGACAGACAGACAGACAGACAGACAGAGAGACAGACAGACATAACAGAGAGACAACTACTTTCACATTTTTATATATATATATGTAATTTCCAAAATATATTTTTCAATATAATTTGCTTTTGCATTCTTTTTTGTCTCATCACAGTGCTTTAGTATTTATTTCGAGTTGTACATTGATAACATAATTTGAAAATCATAATTATCGTCAATTTCTTCAAATTTCAAACTTTAGTGTATTTTATCATGTATTTGGGTAACAATATCGACAGGAATTACTTTGCTTAAATTTGATTTATAATAACACCATAATTCATTTTTTATTTGTCTCCTTAATTGCAATTTTGTGAGTTCTATGTTTGGTTGTCTTTTATTGTGTTTTACATCATTCCGACATTTCCAAGTTATCCATTTCATACTACAGATTATAGTGTTTGTCAAAATAGCAAAAGTTTCGGTACATGTACCTACATTATCATGTAAATAGCCGAGCATAGCAGTTTCCTCCCTATCAAGTATCTCTGGGGTGTACCCTGGTAAGATATCCTTTAATAAGGTTTCTACATAGTTTATGACAAGTTTCGTATATTCACATCTGAAGAATAAATGTTGGAAATCCTCATTTTCAGTTTTGCAGAAATTACATTTTCCGTCAGAGTTTCCAAATTTTACTATTTTCATTTCAGTATATATATAATGGGGCTTTGATTTGAGAACATTTGATCCAAACAGCAATTGAAAAGTGCTGGGGGTTGAAATAATTGTTTGTATGCCTTGTATTCATGTAACTTGTTAAACATTGATGTCTGGGTTGTGTTGTACATGTTTCAGCAAGATCGTCACCATGTAGGATAAATGCATGAATGACTTTATAATTAACTTTTCTTTGTTTTCATGATAAATACTCAAATGTGATTGGTCGAAAAATTCTTTTCATTCTTCTATGAAAGAAATTACGAAAATGGCGTGAAAAATGTGACGTCACAATACGACAATTGACGTTGCGTATTGATTTGAGAAAAAGAATCCCATTTAAACCAGTAAAATTGTACATAAAACATGTTTTAAATTAGAAAATCATTTTCAAAAATTAATTATAAGCGTTGATGTCAATTATTTTTTAGTTTCATCGGGGTATGAAACAAATTTTGTTTGCAAACTTCTGTAAGAATCCGCTACGCGGATTCATACAGTTTGCAAACAAAATTTGTTTCATACCCCGATGAAACTAAAAAAAAAATGACATCAATGCTTAAATAAATTTTCATTATGACTATTATTTCAATGCATTACAAAGTCTGCAATCTTACATCAGGATGTTCAACAAAACACTAAAATTTACAAGCTCCTATCAATATGCTATCAAAGGATTACTTTGTAATACAATGTGTACATGCACAGCAAGTAAGGTAAACAACGTTGTGAAAGGCGGCTATCTATCCCATGATCTCATTTCATTTGCATAGCAATTGTAAAGGTCAACATACAGTTCTGATTATTATTATATGGTACATTTGTTGTGCTTAGAAAGCCTACACTATGTTTCACTTTATGATAATCATTTTACTTTCGAATCGTACTGAACTGATGATTAAAGAAACACAGCTAGAAGTTATACTTTTTAATTAGCAAACATTTAGATACACTTGTCATGTAACCAGGAACCGTGACACATGTTTTAACAGATTGTGTGTACTTATCAGAAATCATCATTGTTTACTGACTCCGATGCCAATACTGTTCATGATGGATTGTAATAAAAGAGAAAAGCAAGTACTGTAGTATATAATTAAATATATCATGTTTCTTGATAGACCACATCACAATTTTCCTGTGAATTACTCACCCAGTATATTTTGGTTCCCAAGTTTTTAAATTGTACTCACTTTACGCCATTACGGCTTCTTTTCTCTCTGTATATTAATTGGTCTGTATCATTAGATATTTCACAGCTTTTTCTAAAAGAAACTTGACTAGGAAATTTACTGTTACCAATGAATGGGCCTACATTATTAGTCCCGGTGACTTGTTGAATCGCTCGTTCACGTTGTATACACAGTTTTTTCTCACTGGTTAGGGATGGAACATTTTTGCATCATTTTGGGAAGAAAATTGGTGAATTTGGAAAGAGTTTTTCAGGAATAAACTACAAATGTTGGAAATTTGGTTTTAACATCAAATGATTTCAATTGGGAATGGGGCCCATAACGACCCTAAAAAGGTCTCAGAAAAAACCATTTGACACTCTACAGGCATTTCATTATCAACTGATTTTAACCACGTCATCTCAATTGCTATCGGAATCTGTTACGGAAACAAGCTAGTGTTAGGTTCACCTCATAATCAAATCAACTAGCTTGGCCATTTTTGTAAGCCTATTTCTTGGAAATGATGTCAGAACCAATGAGAAGAATTTTCCTTTCATTTCCAGTATAGTAGTCCCCCGTTATACCGCCACCTTTTCTCCAGTGTCGATTTTGGCGATTTAACGGGGTTTCAGTGTGAGGGCCGTCCGATCGTGTTATTTCAGAAGACTAAGCTTATTTAATTGTGCATAACAATATATATTTGACACAAACACTGCAAATCAGCAAACATATTTATTTCATAGGATATCTAGATGCAATCGATAAGTCATCGGTAACAGGGATATTTTGGGATCTGGTTTAAGTAAACCACACATACAACGCTTGTCCCATATTCTCGTGCATAGCAGAATGATGTCATTCGCGGTTTCAGGACTCGACACTAACAATTGCCCAATCGTCATTGCAAGTTAAAAGTCGGTTTGGACAACCTGATATCAAATCAAGTTGCCCGATCGGGCAAGTAGAAAACATCTATGAATATACATTCAATCTAGCTTGGAAAAGAAAACCCACAATTTATAATCTATCGTATGCAAATTAGACGCATAAATATCAGTTTGCAATCAATTTCAAGTCTGTAGTGATAATACGCATGCGCGAGAGGAATTTCTCTTTTCAGATATTTTTAAAGGTGGCTATTTTTAGACGGATGGGATTCCATGGCAGCGTTCAATATTTCGAAATGTTCAACTTGAAAAACATACAACCTATTTATTTCTTCTCAATTAACAGTGAACATACTTTTTGTATGTCACAAATTTTAGCTTTAACTCAAGTTTTACAAAATACATTGCACATGAGACAACTGGTGGTGCAACTTTATATAGGCCCCGACAATGTATATATGCGATGTTAGGATTCGCACTCTATGGCAAACTAAGAAATCATCCATGTACATGTATTGTCAAATATAGTGTTAACTAAGTATTTGATTATTTATTTGTGACTGGACATCTCTCAATGGCAATCAATTAAGGTATTACCTGAAAACCTGCGCCCTCACGCTACACTGTAAAAAATAAGCGTTAAGTTACACTCTATTTACACAAATTTTGGTGAATATTTACACCAATAATGGTGTCGTAGGGCATCTTACACGGGATATGGTGCAAAGTGACACAAAGTTCCGAATAGTGTAACGTCACACTTTATTTACACTAATTTTGGTGAATACTTACACCAATAATGGTGTCGTAGGGCATCTTACACGGGATGTGGTGCAGAGTGACACAAAATTCGGAATGGTGTAACGGTACACTTTATTTACACTTAATTTACACTAACTTTGGTGAATATTTACACCAATAATGGTGTCGCGGGGTGTCTTACACGGGAGATGGTGTAAAGTGACACAAACTTCTGAACTTCTGAAATTATATGGTGTAATGTCACACCACATGTATTGGTGTAAGTTTACACTCGTATAATGTGGTGTAATGTTACACCACGTGTATAAGTGTAAGCTTACACTGATGTTATATAGTGTAACTTCACACTCTCCATGCAAGTGTAACTTTACACTAAATTTTGCAAGGAAAGTTTACACCAAAATGGGTGGCAGCTCTGCTGCTGCTGCCACCATTTTTGGTGTAAACTTACACATTATTTTTTACAGTGTAGGTAGGCAGGCCACGTTTCAATTTTTTTCTAGCAATTTATGTAATCTCACTATAGTACATAGATAAACTGTATGTTTATATAGGTATACTTACCATATTGCTGTACGGAGTCAGATGTGTTGTTGAAGCAAAATGTACACTGTAAATTAAAAAAAATATTTTCATGGACAAAAGAAGTCTTTTCGCCACAATAAAAAAAGTTGTTAAAAAAAGCAGTTGATATGCATCAAAAGATGCCAGACAGGGGCATTTCAGTTTAATTGGATCTATTTTCATAGTGTGAACATTAATGCAAATTAGCAGTAGCACATTCGCAATTGCAACAAAGTTTTCAACTGAGCTGCTGTTTGCAGAAATAAAGTATGTTGATATTCTTGCACAGATTCTACGTTTTTTTCCATTATAGGGATTAGATATTGGTCAACTGGTAGAGCTGGCACCAACCCCTCAACCACCTTGAAAAGTCAGTAGGGACAAAAAGTACAAAAGAATATAATATGGTGCTGCTTGCTGTTTTGGTGGATTTGTATCCAAACTTCATTGTATTCTGATCAAATGATATTTTTTTTGTAAATATTAGCAAATGCATGTTCCAATCTCTATCAACAACTTGGGTTATGCATGTTTTAAATAAAATTAATATTAAGTCATCTGGTGTCGTACAGTCAGGTTTTGCTTTCAAAACAAAACTTTTCGGAAGTAAATACAGTACAGTTGAGTATATATTTTTTTAAAAATGACAAAAGTACGACGAAAGTCACCATATAAACAAAAAAAGCACAGTCCTCAGCCACTTGAGAAGGAAAAAAGCAAAAATTGGGGAAATTGGTCGAGTTTGCAAATGCCCTAAATAAAAAAAATTAAAAATTCATAAACTGATAAAAAAAAAACTTACGTAAAGCCCTTCCAACACGCCCCTTACGAGACCCATTCCTCCAAAGAAAGAACTGTATTCAGTACCGGTGTCCATGAGATGACATTGAAAGATCCGTGCAATTTGCATACATAATTGCTGCAGTTTCTTGTTTGTATTGCTTCCTGTGAGATCATAACATTTATTACCCATATAATTCAAAAGTATCCAGGGACACGCAACTCAAAAATATTCGTGATAATTTGCCAAACTCGGCCATTTTGTCCCTGCCATTCTACACTTTGTACAGTCCCCAAAATAATCGAGTTTAACCAGAACAAGAGACGTTTGTTACATAGCATATGCCTCTACTAAAACAAAGTTCTATCAATTGAAAATACATCAAGAATACATAGTAGTATGAGAGTGATAATGTGTTTTCTTTGTTTATATATTATATCAATTTTTAACTTCTAATATTTTCCTACTACATACTAATTTTGTAATACTCATGTGCTCATTAAAGTGGAAATCTATAGGAAAGGGCTAATATAAGCCGAGCCATGTTGTCCAATCCCTTTAGCCAACACCAAATCGTGATGATATTCTATGAAAAACCATGTGTATACTGGAATAACTAGTCATTTTAACTTCATTCAAAACACAAATGTTTAATAGATCTTTTTAAAATGTAGGTATTTTTTTTATGTTTTAAACAAAGTGTAAAATAGTTTTGTTTGGACAACTTTCCCCTTTAGTTGGATTATATACATGTAAATATATAGGCTAGCCTTGGTTGGTTGAAGTATTCTTCCCAATTACAATGAATTCCTTAATTGTTAGATTTTTTTTAAGTAGATGGATTTCGGAATAATTATTATTTCAGTTATATTTTCATATTTAAGTGATATTTTCACGGTACATGTATTTATGTTTGCATAGAAAAAAAGAAGGATTTTCATGTAGGCTTTTTTGAATCAATTCCTACATTCTCATCCCCGCCTGCCCCCACTTTCTGGTCCCACCCTGATTTTTTTTATATTTACAAATACAAGAAATTCTTGGGGGTGGGGGGGATTCTTCATGACTTGATATAAATTGTCTCCGCCGTGACTGTAATTATATGGTCGTCACACATAGGCACATGATGTGATACATCAACCTTACATAGTCTTTTAATTTTACAAAACTGACCCCCTTTACCTCTTGACCGCATCCTGTTGTAGGCCTAAAATGTTTTCTACCAGCTGACTTGTGACGTCACAGAAGTGGCAAAAAATTTATTAATGATCTGAAAAATATGAATTTTATTTATGACTTGTGTTAGAAATAGGTACTTTCTGTATATGAGAAGAATGTATGAGGTCTTGAGATTTACGACGGACGGATACTCTACTGTCACAAAATCATTGCACCTGGGAAATTATCATGAAAATCACAGCATGGAACTGGAGTACCCACTTGGCCAACGATTCAGTCTGATGGACAGTGAACGTCAATCGCATAGAGCCACAGGCGCTTGCATAGAAAATGTGAGTTTCATTATATTTTTTTTTTGTATGACAGTGGTATGTGTATTCTGTATGTTACAAGGTTGGGAACTCCGTCACGAGGGAAACGGAACACCACCACACTTCAATCGACTAGAAAACACATTTATTACATTTTTACCAGTGAAATATCAAAAATATTCATTCTATAAAAGTGATATTTTTCACTAGTGAAGAATATCATATTTTTCACTAGTGAAAAATATCACTTTTGCTGATTCGACCAATCAAATTAATGCTTAGAAAATACCAAAATAAATGACCAATCAGAAAGCCTGACATATATGTCAGCACCTGGACAGGGGGAACTCCTTTTTTTGTATGCAAACTTTCGTTGTAGCCCTAGTTAGCATGCGGGTAGGTTTTTCGTTGATAAAAAATGTAATAAACAGAATATCTAACAGTGTCTCCAATAATACCAAATATATTTCACTCGTGTGGCTAATATTTTGATATTTTTCACTCGTGCTGCGCACTCGTGAAAAATATCAAAATATTAGCCCCACTCGTGAAATATATTTGGTATTACTGAAGACACTGTTAGATATCCTCTATTTATTCAAACTGACACGGCGCATACTATATACTACCGCCATCTAGAAACATTCATCTTTAACCTACCGTGTCACTCAATACCAATTGTTACATCCAAAACACGATAATCCGTGAAAACATCGCCGAATTCCTCCAGGAAAACACCATTTTTCAAACTGCTCCCTCAGCCTGCCAGATTCTTCATTTACATAGGGAGTTGAAAGGACATACGTTTATATAATCGACTGTCACAAGGTGCACTTTTTGGGGTCATCTCGACATACTTTATTTTACAGGTACATCTACAGGACGTCGTTTGCGAGATCATGGACTAATTAGATAGCATGTTTTAATGCCAGTCATGAGACCGTCCTTTCCTTTACTTCAACTGCATCATTTCGGTAGTTGTTGAAACTTTTGAAATCGAAAGATTGCATGTAACGGTGCTCAATGACTTGTGTTTTCAGAGCCAAATACTTTTTCTCGAAAAGTATCAATGAATCTCGAATTTACGCAAAAAATTGTGTTCTGATGTTCTTTATCTAAACGTGCTACATGCACATTCTATATCAAGTCTAATTAGTACCGACATACATTAATTTGATAAAACAACGCAATATTACGTATCAATTAAATTTGAAACAATGATAATGTCAGTAATTAAATCATACACTAATTTTTACTCATATGACGGTTAACTTATGAGGTTTAATAGAACTATAGTTGCGGTTGCACACAGCTGTATACAAATCTACCATTCCACACGTACATATCATAGATAGATTCTCCTTTGTTTCTAAATTCTAGTTAATCTGTATTTACCTGTACCGATATCTGTTTCAATATATGGTATGGAAAATGATTAATCTTGTCCCAAAGCTGATGTTCAATTCGTTGTGATGACCAACAATTGGGAATGCCGTTCGAACTCTCCACTTGTTAATGTTTTGGTATCTAAATACCTCCCAGAGCCTAGAGGCGATTACAGCACATATTGTTATGTCAGATAAAGTTTCAAGTTTCAAGTTGTTTATTCACCAAATGCAATACAGCATACTTCTCAAGATGGCGGAGGATAATTCTTCACATTACTAAATACAATTTAATCAAATGAACGAACTTTATATAATCACTAACTACAGATTCATGAGACATTTTCTTTTATCTGTTGTATTGCTTCCATGAAAAAAAATACCAAATTACTTAAAAGTTTTAACATTTTTGCATGAAAAAAAGTTCTATAAGCCTATAAACACTCGGATGTCTATAATAATATTGTTTTATAAACTTAACTCTTAACTCTGCATAAGCTGGACATAGTAGAATAAGTGCATTTCATCTTCTATGTCATTTGTGTCATTCACCTTAATTATATACTTTCCTACGTGTCAACATGACTAATGGTCAGTTCTATTTTATATGTTTACACCGGAGACCCGGGCGGCAGTTGAACTCCCAACCAGCAAATGGACAACACGTACACTACGGATTAGTGTGATCAGAACTTCATCATTGGACTTGCTAAAGTCACAAAGTTGAATCGCCAACCATAAACATTGTATTTATGGGAATACCAATACATGTGGACTCAATTATCCTGTTAACTTACAAAACTGTTGATATTGTGTTTTGAAACTGTTTGAAGAAATAATATAAGAAATAATCGCAAATTAATTTGAACTCTTGTTTTGTGTCCTGCCATACGTCCAATAATAAAACTGTCCGAATATAAACAGTAAGCAAAACGTTGTATGGCATTTGACAGACGAATTTGTATTCTTCAAAAGTGGAACGAAATGGTTGGAACGAGAGCCTGAATATGACCACAAAATCCAAATAGATTCGCAAGGTTTTGTTTTCCTGATTCTAAGTTGAAATTCTGTGTTTAAAATACCTACATCAGTTCAAGGTGGGAATTTCGGACAGTAAACGCAAAGGTGATTTTTTATCTGTTGCACTTGATTTTATGGCATCAGTTTTGGGTTCTGTGACATTCCAGAAATTGTCACTGCTATGTGTTTTCTAAAATGTCCTTTTTGATGTCAGCTCTATACGTGTCCTAACTCTTAGTTAAGGAGCCAAACTTTCATCCCCTACAAGTACGCTGTACAATGGATATGGAATTAAAAAGGCAACTTACGTTTCATGTTACATGCTATATTTTCATCTGATTCACAATTTTTCTGTGCATACTCCACAGGGATAAAACTCACTTATAGGGTACCAAGTATTGATAGTTCAAATTAGAAAGTAATCGGAAATTATGAAGAAGATAGAAATTATAGGTTTCCGACATGTTTCTCGAAAACCGTAGGGCAGAATTCAACAAAACTTTACAAAAGTGTTTGTGTATGATTTGGGTAATTTTTTTTTCGATTGGTCAACTGGTCATGTGGACCGTGGCCTCGGAATGATGAAAATTTAGATATTGTCCGCTTTTGATAAATTTCGTGTATCAATGTAGCCTGACACTGAAAGCAAAACTGCGATTTTTGTTTTGTTATTAAACAAAATAGCCGCCGTTTCCTGGCGTCTGATTGCTGAAAATTAAATATTGGCTGTTTTTCATCAAATATGATATGTAGGTGTATTGTGGGACAACGATCACTTCCGTCACTTCCGTCACTTTCGTTTTACCAAATGTTCTACAGCTGTTGGGGGTTGTTGGTTGATGGTTGTAGTGGTACCCGTTACAATCAGTGTTTGTTAAATTTGTATGTATTCTGAAAAAATGCTTATCAGGCTTTTTTTAGAAAGATGTTTCTAATGGACGAACCAGCATCAAATGATACAGCTTTACCGCCACTATTCGGCTGTATACATTCATGCCTCTCGCACATAGGGGAGGCCGTCCTTCAATAACCTCAACTGTTGAAAGGGTGTTAAGCAATACAGTCAAACAACATCACAAATATTTCTACTATCTTCGTGTCAGAAAAGCTTGATCCGTACCAACTTTGTTGTGTTATTTGTTTAGTGAGATGTAGGGAATAACAAATGTTATACTGCTTTAATAAAGAAACGGATGGATGGACTGTTGGGCTGACAAGCGATCAGACATACGGACAGACAAAAACATAAAGTCAGTCTATACCATGTGACAAATGATATCATTATTGTCAAATGTGTCGTAACAGCAACCTTGACGATTCAAGTTCTAATTAGTGATACAGATTATAATTAAGGTATTTGTAGTTAAAGTTGGTCTGTTCCCGGAGACTCATAGCGTTATGAATGTTGGCTATGGTATCAATTGTCATTGTAATGATGTTTCAGTCTTTCATATTTTCCGCTAAGGAGTTCCAACAGAGGAGAAGATATCATATATCAAAATATTAACCAAATCTGTAAAATATAGTTTGTATAACTGCTATTCATAAAGAAGCTACTAAGGCCGACAACAGCCTGACAAAGAGATATCAATTGTATCACGGTATTCATATGATACAAAATGATATGAAACGTTCTGATCATGACGGAATCATTTTGTTGCCTTGATGCCTGTCCATCGAGCAAATAAATGGGGGGGGGGGGGGGGGGGGGGGGGGTGTACGGTTGGGGTTAGGGGAGGTTTTAACATAAGTGTATAGAGGGCCGTCATGATGGGTGTTAAATATATCGGTCAACTGTCCTTTTTGATTATTTTCTTCTATATTTTACACTTTTAAATGTTGCAAGTTGTATCATATATATCAGCTTTATATTGCCCAAGGGTCTATCTAATTGTATTGATATATCTCCACCATGCATGTTTTCGGCCAGAAGAAAACAATTCCTACAAAACAACACATGGTACATACATATAGAATTATTTATATTTTTTTGTTTTATCATATCAACAGAAACAAAACCTTTCAGTTTCATATTTGCGTTATTCGTCATATGTCGTTTGGTTTGGTTTTCAATCGGTACAAGGAACAGTGAGGTTTTACATTCTGGCTGTCAAAATATACAGAGGTATCACATTCGAAGTAAATACCATACGAATAAGGATATCAAGTTAATTCATTTGACTTTTATTGATTAAACTCATTGTTATATATATATTACTGTACAGGAACCAGATACGTGGCTAACTGTATTGATGACTCGTGGTATTAAAGAGCTTATCGAAACATGTTAAGAAACCTCGACAAAGTTTTTTTAATATCGCCCGAAGTTAAAACGCGGTATTGACTATATCGATAGACTTGATATAATGGATAAAATTACAAATGAAACACGCCATCCTGGAAATTTCCCAAAATATATTCCATATACCAGGTTTCTAATTTGTGATACAATATTGTTGACATACAAGAGGCATCCCTCCAGTCTGTCGGCCAGTTGTTCTGTGACATCGCTCTAGTCTGGCGGACAGTTGTTCTGTGACATCACTCTAGTCTGTCGGACAGTTGTTCTGTGACATCACCCCAGTCTGTCGGACAGTTGTTCTGTGACATCGCTCTAGTCTGTCGGACAGTTGATCTGTGACATCACCCCAGTCTGTCGGACAGTTGTTCTGTGACATCGCTTTAGTCTGTCGGACAGTTGTTCTGTGACATCACTCTAGTCTGTCGGACAGTTGTTCTGTGACATCGCTCTAGTCTGTCGGACAGTTGTTCTGTGACATCACTCTAGTCTGTCGGACAGTTGTTCTGTGACATCACTCTAGTCTGCCGGACAGTTGTTCTGTGACATCACTCTAGTCTGTCGGACAGTTGTTTTGTGTCATCACCCCAGTCTGTCGGACAGTTGTTCTGTGACATCACCCCAGTCTGTCGGACAGTTGTTCTGTGACATCATTCTAGTCTGTCGGACAGTTGTTCTGTGACATCACTCTAGTCTGTCGGACAGTTGTTCTGTGACATCACCCCAGTCTGTCGGACAGTTGTTCTGTGACATCATTCTAGTCTGTCGGACAGTTGTTCTGTGACATCGCTCTAGTCTGTCGGACAGTTGTTCTGTGACATCATTCTAGTCTGTCGGACAGTTGTTCTGTGACATCACTCTAGTCTGTCGGACAGTTGTTCTGTGACATCACCCCAGTCTGTCGGACAGGTGATCTGTGACATCGCTCTAGTCTGTCGGACAGTTGTTCTGTGACATCACTCTAGTCTGTCGGACAGTTGTTCTGTGACATCACTCTAGTCTGTCGGACAGTTGTTCTGTGACATCGCTCTAGTCTGTCGGACAGTTGTTCTGTGACATCGCTCTAGTCTGTCGGACAGTTGTTCTGTGACATCATTCTAGTCTGTCGGACAGTTGTTCTGTGACATCACCCCAGTCTGGCGGACAGTTGTTCTGTGACATCACTCTAGTCTGTCGGACAGTTGTTCTGTGACATCATTCTAGTCTGGCGGACAGTTGTTCTGTGACATCGCTCTAGTCTGCCGGACAGTTGTTCAGCGAAATCACCCCAGTCTGTGGGACATTTGTTCTGTGACATCGCTCCAGTCTGTCGGCCAGTTGTTCTGTGACATCATTCTAGTCTGTCGGACAGTTGTTCTGTGGCATCACTCTAGTCTGTCGGACAGTTATTCTGTGACATCACCCCAGTCTGTGGGACATTTGTTCTGTGACTTCGCTCTAGGCTGCCGGACAATTATCCTGCAACATCGCAATTTATTAATTTTTATCAGACACTGCAATCAGCAGTACCTGCATTGGTTTGTCGTGTTCGCACCTGAGCTGTTTTCTGTATAGAAAACAAGAATGTCATACCTAATGTTCAAGTTTGTTATCTTTATCATAATATGGATCTTGACTTTAAATTCAGCACAGAGCATGAACAATTCAGATATAACTTTACCGAGGAAAAGTGGACAACAGAAAAACAGAAACTTCAAAGAAAAGAACAGTTTCTTCAATCTAGATATTGGCACAAGAGAAATCAGTGGAAAACGTGCGAAAAGAAGTGTACCTGAGGAATGCCCACAAGGTAAAGCAGTGTTTGTAATACCTCAGTCGTTATATTTATTCATTTTTAATATTTCTGCCATGTTTACACAACCAAGGCTAACTATAATTGACCCTAGGTAAACTTTCCATATCTGACGGTTAGTATATTTTTCATTTTTAGTCTTCGTCATTACTAATTTTGCTAGTACGAATTATGATAATTTTCATTTTCATGAAATTATTATTAAGATATGTTTTTGAGAAACTTAGCTAGACACTAAACTTTAAGGTCCTTATTCCCAGCAACACTAGTTTCCAGAGTCACTGGATCGTACATTGGATGGTATTATGTAAATGAAGGTTTAGAGAATTCAACTATGTAATTTAGATATACAGGTTTGGTTATAGAATGTGGTTGGACTTTATGAGCAACAAATCTAAACGCAAATATTTAACGTGAAACATTGATGACGTAATTATTAATTACAATAAGAGGTAGCGGGTTACATCGTTAACTAACTGACTTCGTCCTCGGTCGATATTATAAATATTCAAATACAAATAAAAATCAATTGCCTGAATACTTTAAACGTATGTCTATTTCATTGAAATGATATATTGCTCTGACAGTTCTGCCGTTTGCTAAGGTAAGCTCATAGACTATTATCAAAACATGGATTTTTCGGACATTAACAGCCCAAACAAACTTCTGACTCCATTGCCTGTGTCTGCTTCCCACGTTATGTCTGTTTCCCACCAAAGCTCGACCCCCAAACAATCACGACACCGTCTGATCATGTGTCACAACTGCTTTTAAGCGTTCGTTTACATCAGGGATAACAGACTTGCGTGATTACATAATGAGTAAGAGAAATCCAAAAGCAATAGGAAAAATAAGAAAAACTGAAATGCTATAAGGACATTTGTTGATTGGATTGCTGAATTACCATTTTAATGGACACAAACATTTGGGGATTCTTATGAGCCCAGGAAAATGACGGTTCCAATTATAAACCGGATGCACTGACACGTTCTCGCCGTAGAATCGACCGTTACCTACGTGAAATACATGTAAACTATCCATACAACCTTATGACATCATAGTTATTTAGCACCAGTCCTCGGGTGTTACAGTCCCGTAGGAAAACAACTGTAACAACGAGGATTTGAAAATAAACCGAACAGAGTCGGTCAGTGAAATGAGAAAACGCGTTATAGCAAGGTGGTCAGCACTGTTTGATATCACAATACAAAATTATTGGGGTTCAGAGGATGCGACGAAAATAAGACAGGTCGAAATCTTGAAATGAAAACTGACGAAAATTGTCAAGAACATTTGGAATTTAATGAAAGATCAACAAAACTCCGTGGAAGCAATTCAATTCGCCAGAGTCATTTTATCCCAAACCTTTTTGAAAATCCCGAGAATTCATCCAGGCATCCAATCGAATCTTGAATTTTATTAAAGCGAAACACAGGCAACGCGAAATGAACATTGCAGAATCTCCTTTTTATCTTGCTGTCAATCACAATGAGAACGGTGAACATTGGTTTAAAAATGAGCCATAGAAGAAAATAAGCTTTCTGAGGTTTTGAAAGCCATGGCAAACATTGCTGGTCTTGTTGGATAAAGACCAACCAATCCCTCAAAAACAAATTCTATGCACAAAACTTTTGCATTCTGTCGTAGCCCCGACGACGACCATGCAGTTTTTTTAGCACATTTATAAGTCAAAGCTCGATTATAAACTAATATATAGAGAAAGGTCTGACACTCCTCCGTCCTGCAAAAATTGGTCAATTTCATTCCAAGTGACGTCGGTCACATTCCTTACATTTTTGGACGGAATAAGATATCGATAATGGACTAAATGGGTGTTTTGGGGTAATTAAATATCTCATGAATTCAAAAATCAAACATGTTTTTATCTACATCAAAACCTTAGCGACATTCATTTTTATATCAATTTTTGCCTTTCTTTCAAAACGGCGTGTCATCCTTGCTTAAGCACACGCCTGAAATTGAATGGATATTTTCCAATGAAAAATCTTAAAAAACGATTTTATTTTTACTTTCAACCTGATCATTTGCTCTGTGAATATGTAGTTCAATAGACATAAAGAATATGTTAAATGTATTGTAGAAAATATGTTCTACTATAATATGTTTGTTATGTGATTCCCAAGACATCAATTAATCATAATAATTGTTGTATAAACACACACTATACACCACTCGATTGATTGACTGACACTTAAAGGCCGATTCATATGCTCATGGAAATGATAACACGCACAAAGTTGTTCGAATTGTTTTAAGGTATGTATTCTTATTAGTTTAATGATCTGAATATTACAAATTTGTAACTTGTTATTTTTGTAATAAATTATAATATCTAGCTAAGTTGTGTACTAAGGGGTTTGCTGTGTATTGTCATAAGGTTTGTGCCACACTAAATAAGTGTTTGTACCACACTAGTATAAGGTTTGTGACACACTAGTTTAGGGTTTGTGACACACTAGTATAGGGTTTGTGACACTAGTGTAGGGTTTGTGCCACACTAGTATAGGGTTTGTGACACTAGTTTAGGGTTTGTGACACACTAGTATAGGGTTTGTGACACACTAGTATAGGGTTTGTGCCACACTAAATAAGGGTTTGTACCACAATAGTATAGGGTTTGAGACACACTAGTTTAGGGTTTGTGACACACTAGTATAGGGTTTGTGACACACTAGTATAGGGTTTGTGACACTAGTGTAGGGTTTGTGACACACTAGTATAGGGTTTGTGACACTAGTGTAGGGTTTGTGACACACTAGTATAGGGTTTGTGACACACTAGTATAGGGTTTGTACCACACTAGTATAGGGTTTCTGACACACTAGTATAGGGTTTGTGACACACAGTGTGGGTTGTGACACACTAGTATAGAGTTTGTGACACACTAGTAAGGGTTTGTGACCACACTAGTATAGGGTTTGTGACACACTAGTATAGGGTTTGTGACACACTAGTGTGGGGTTTGTGACACACTAGTATAGAGTTTGTGACACACTAGTAAAGGGTTTGTGACACACTAGTATAGGGTTTGTGACACACTAGTATAGGGTTTGTGACACACTAGTGTGGGGTTTGTGACACACTAGTATAGAGTTTGTGACACACTAGTAAAGGGTTTGTGACACACTAGTATAGGGTTTGTGACACACTAGTATAGGTTTGTGACACCACTAGTATAGGGTTGTGACACACTAGTATAGAGTTTGTGACACACTAGTAAGGGTTGTGACACACTAGTATAGGGTTTTTGTGACACACTAGTAGAGCGATTTGTGACACACACTAGTATAGGGTTGTGACAACACTAGCATGGGTTGTGAAACACTAGATTAGGGTTGTGACACACTTGTATCAGGGTTTGTGACCACACAGTATAGGGTTTTGTGGCAACTAAATAAGGGTTGTACCACCACTAGTATAGGGGTTGTGAAACTAGTTCAGGTGTTTGTGCACACAAGTATAGGGTTTGTGACACTAGTATAGGGTTTGCACAATAGTATATGGATTTGTGACACACTAGCAGGCGTTGCGACACACTAGTATTGGGTTTGGTGACACACTAGTATGGGTTTGTGGACACCACCAGTATAGGGTTTGGCCACACTAGCATAGGGTTTGCGACACACTAGTTTAGGGTTTGTGACAACACTAGTTATAGGGTTTGTGACCCACTAGCATAGGGTTTTGTTGGACACACTCGCTCGGGTTTGCGGACACACCTAGTATTGGGTTTGTGACACACTAGCATAGGGTTTGCTGACACACTAGTTTAGGGTTTGTGACACACTAGTATAGGGTTTGTGACACACTAGTATAGGGTTTGTGCCACACTAATAAGGGTTTGTACCACACTAGTATAGGGTTTGTGACACACTAGTTTAGGGTTTGTGACACACTAGTATAGGGTTTGTGACACACTAGTATAGGGTTTGTGACACACTAGTATAGGGTTTGTGACACACTAGTATAGGGTTTGTGACACACTAGTATAGGGTTTGTGACACACTAGTATAGGGTTTGTGACACACTAGTATAGGGTTTGTGACACACTAGTATAGGGTTTGTGACACACTAGTATAGGGTTTGTGACACACTAGTATAGGGTTTGTACCACACTAGTATAGGGTTTGTGACACACTAGTATAGGGTTTGTGACACACTAGTATAGGGTTTGTGGCAAACTAAATAAGGGTTTGTACCACACTAGTGTAGGGTTTGTGACACTAGTTCAGGGTTTGTGACACACAAGTATAGGGTTTGTGACACTAGTATAGGGTTTGTGACACACTAGCATAGGGTTTGCGACACACTAGTATAGGGTTTGTGACACACTAGCATAGGGTCTGTGACACACTAGCATAGGGTTTGTGACACACTAGTATTGGGTTTGTGACACACTAGTATGGGGTTTGTGACACACTAGTATAGGGTTTGTGACACACTAGCATAGGGTTTGCGACACACTAGTTTAGGGTTTGTGACACACTAGTATAGGGTTTGTGACACACTAGCATAGGGTTTGTGACACACTAGCATAGGGTTTGCGACACACTAGTATTGGGTTTGTGACACACTAGTATGGGGTTTGTGACACACTAGCATAGGGTTTGTGACACACTAGCATAGGGTTTGTGACACACTAGTATTGGGTTTGGGACACACTAGTATGGGGTTTGTGACACACTAGTATAGGGTTTGTGACACACTAGTATAGGGTTTGTGACACACAAGTATAGGGTTTGTGACACACTAGTATGGGATTTGTGACACACAAGTATAGGGTTTGTGACACACTAGCATAGGGTTTGTCACACTAGTATAGGGTTTGTGACACACTAGTATAGGGTTTGTACCACACTAGTATAGGATTTGTGACACACTAGCATAGGGTTTGTGACACACTAGCATAGGGTTTGTGACACACTAATTTAAGGGTTTGTGACACACAGTATCGGGTTTGTTGTGACACTAGTCAGGGTTGTTGGTGCACACACAATAATAGGGTTTGTGACAGAGTATGGGTTTGTCACAATAGTATAGGATTGGTGACACACTAGCATTAGGGTTTGTGACCACAGCATAGGGTCTGTGACACAATAGCATAGTTTGCGACACACTAGTATGGGTTTGTGACATAACTAGATGGGGTTGTGACACCACAGTAGAGGGTTTGTGACACACTAGATAGGTTTTGCGACACACTAGGATTAGGGTTTGTGGACATCACTAGTATAGGGTTTGTGACACCCTAGCACGGGTTGTGACACAATAGCATAGGGTTTGCGACAAACTAGGATTGGGTTGTGACACACTGTATGGGGTTTGTGACATAGCATTAGGGTTTGTGGACACACTAGCATAGGGTTTGACAATAGTATTGGGTTGGGACAACACTATATGGGGTTTGTGACACAATGTATAGGTTGTGACACACTCGTATAGGGTTTGTGACACACAAAGATAGGGTTGGGACAATAGTAGGGATTTGTGACACACAAGTATAGGGTTTGTGACACCACTGGCATGGGTTGTTCACATAGTATAGGTTTGTGACACACTAGTATAGGGTTGTTCCCACACTAGTATCGGATTGTGACACACTAGCATCGGGTTTGTGACACACTACGCATAGGGTGGTGACACACTAAATTAAGGGTTTGTTGACCACACTATGTATAGGGTTTTGTGGACACTCACTAGCATAGGGTTTGGACACACTAGTATAGGGTTTTGACACACTAGTATAGGGTTTTGTGACACACTAGTATAGGGTTTCTCGACAACACGTATCGGGTTTGTGGACAATAGAAGAGGGTTTGGGACACACTATTTAGGGTGTGTGACACACTAGATAAGGGTTTGTGACACCACTAGTATAGGGTTTGTGACACTAGTAAGGGTTTTGACACACTTAGTATAGAGTTGTGACACACATATAGGGTTTGTGACAAACTAGTAATAGGGTTTTGTGACACACTAGATAGGGTTTGTGACACATAGTATAGGTTTGTGACACACTAGTATATGGTTTGTGACACACTAGATATGGGTTTGTGACACACTGTGTCACTATAGGGTTGTGACACACTAGTATAGGGTTTGTGACACACTAGTATAGGGTTTGTGACACCTAGTATAGGGTTTGTAAGAGGTTTGTGACACACTAGTATGGGGTTTGTGACACACTAGCATAGGGTTTGTGACACACTAGTATAGGGTTTGTACCACACTAGTATAGGATTTGTGACACACTAGCATAGGGTTTGTGACACACTAGCATAGGGTTTGTGACACACTAATTTAAGGGTTTGTGACACACTAGTATAGGGTTTGTGACACACTAGCATAGGGTTTGTGACACACTAGCATAGGGTTTGCGACACACTAGTATTGGGTTTGTGACACACTAGTATGGGGTTTGTGACACACTAGTATAGGGTTTGTGACACACTAGCATAGGGTTTGTGACACACTAGCATAGGGTTTGCGACACACTAGTTTAGGGTTTGTGACACACTAGTATAGGGTTTGTGACACACTAGCATAGGGTTTGTGACACACTAGCATAGGGTTTGCAACACACTAGTATTGGGTTTGTGACACACTAGTATTGGGTTTGTGACACACTAGTATAGGGTTTGTGACACACTAGTATAGGGTTTGTGACACACTAGTATAGGGTTTGTGACACACTAGTATAGGGTTTGTGACACTAGAATAGGGTTTGGAACACACTAGTATAGGGTGTGTGACACACTAGATAAGGGTTTGTGACACACTAGTATAGGGTGTCTGACACACTAGTATAGGGTTTGTGACACTAGTATAGGGTTTTTGACACACTAGTATAGAGTTTGTGACACACTATATAGGGTTTGTGACACACTAGTATAGGGTTTGTGACACACTAGTATTAGGTTTGTGACACACTAAATAAGGGTTTGTGACACACTAGTATAGGGTTTGTACCACAATAGTATAGGGTTTGTGACACACTAGTATTGGTTTGTGCCACACTAGTATAGGGTTTGTGACACACTAGTATAGGGTTTGTGCCACACCAAATAAGGGTTTGTGACACACTAGTATAGGGATTGTGACACACTAGTTCAGGGTTTGTGACACACTAGTATAGGGTTTGTGACACACTAGTATAGGGATTGTGACACACTAGTATATTGTTTGTGATACTAGTATAGGGTTTGTGACATACATGTATTAGTAAAGGGATTGTAGCGTACTACTAAGGGTTTGTGACACACTAACTTAGGTTTTGTGACGTTCTTAAATAAGGTTTAGTTCACACTATTTTAGGGCTTGTGGCGTACTGACCTAGGTTTAGTAACGCACTCGTACTGGTTTTTTGTTGCGTGCTAACTTAGGTTTTGTGATATTCTAGATTGGGTTTGTTGCGTCCAAACTTAGGTTTTATGACATACTAGTACATATTTACATTTTGGAGCAAATTCACGATATAAACTAAGTAAAACGATTTGCAGTCAATGTGAGCATAATTGACACCCAAAACGTGACTTCAATCCATGCCGCGCATGAATATATTCATCCACCCCAACTATGTGTACCTAACGTAAACAATAATATGGTTCAATGAAAAAAAAAACTAGGACTACGTCGTTTTTTATGCTAATTAAAAAGTATCAAAAAGAATTTTTACACATATGATAAAACGAATTTATTTCAACTTTTTTTTGTTTACCAATCTGCACGTGACAAATGAATTTTGAAAAAATAGGCTGTTCCCTTTGTTCTACCCAATTGACGAAATCGCTGAATATTGGCATTTTTTATGCTTACTCAATTCTAATTTTCAAAAATAACAAAAAAATTTCTCGAGAATGTGAATATAAGAATTAAACTGTCCTTTTTGGTGTCTATGGTCGTTTTGTTTGTTTGCAAAACTCTGGCATCTATATCGGCCATAGACACCAAAAAAAGAAAGTTTAATCCTTCAATGGTTTGTTGCCTACTAACTAAGGAATTGCGGTACACTAAGTCTAGCTGAATGTTTGCGTCGGACTTAACAAATTCCGCCTATTTCATTTATTGCATTTAAGATGGTGTTGAAGATGCTAAGGAGAACGTGTGTCCACCAGGAAAATCTTCTCAACTGCAGAAGTACGAATGCTGTATTTACTGTCCAGAACAGGAAACAGGAGCTGGTTGTGGTGAGTATATGGATATATTTACACGCTTCTGTTTCTCTACACGTACTGGTTTTTAGCTCAAACTCTGAATCGTATAAGATCTAGGATCTCTTCTCACAAGAAAGGTGTTCATTTAAATCGATAAAAATGTACAACATGAAATATAAATGTATGTTGAAAATAAGTAGGTACTATCATTATCGGCATGGATAACATTGATTGGTGAAAACAAAAACAAAACAATGGTAGATTTTCTAAACTGAAAACAAGACAAATATTGTTTACATTATCCTAGTAGACTTAAATATAATCATCCTTAAAAAGATCCTAAGCTAATAGTAATCATATGTCTGTAATGAGCAAGAGATGAACACTGTTAAAAAGATCGATCTTCTCAACTCTTTTGTATTCGACCTAATAGGCGCAATGTGTGCTTACAAAACCATAAAAAAAATGAAAAAAACAAAAATGAAAAAAAAAAACAAAAAACATTAAATCTGGGTGGTAAAAATACATTTTGTTTCATTTACACACTTTTACGTATGAAAAAAAAACAAATGAAAACAGTTTCAATATCTCACCGGGTCCGACGGACCTGACTGAGCTGATGCCATATCGTGGCGTCAAGCGTCCGTCGTCCGTCCGTCGACAATTTACTTCTAAATCACAGATCAGAATTTAACGAAATTTAGTCGGAAGCACCCTTATGAGACTGGAATTCACATTCATACAATTGATAGGACTGACCTGCAAGGGTATTAAGGTCGATGCCAATAGGGACCATTTGGCAATATTGATATCACCGACTTTTTCTCTGGAAAAAAGCAATGTATGATATATTTCTGTTATAACATCCCTAGGAGAGTGGGAATATAAATATAAAATATACAAGTGATGGGGTTGACCTCCCATGGCCTGATGGGCAGGGCAACAGAGAGCAATTTGACTGTATTTCTATAAACGGCTTCTTGACCAAATGTTTTCCCATAGACGATAACGTTCTGCTTAAACGGAATTTTACGCACTGGTCCACTAGCCCTAATTTTAAAGAATGTCATCTCGCAGTCCTGTAAATAGAATATTCAAACATTCTACTGATTTGAACTTTTTTCATGTTTAGCCACCATCTCGTATTGAATTCAGCACCTAAATTACACACTTAATTAACTCCCGCTGTCAAAACTTCCGTTCAGACCGTTCAGATCTCCACCCCATAACCATATAACATTGCTGGGTATCATTGATTAACACATTCCTGATATAGAAATAGTCCAAGGGGTCTTTCCCCATCCAAGGGATTTCAGTGTTTCTTTATAACACAATTATTATGAGTCTGGATTTCGTCTCTGAGTTATGTCTTTGAAATAATTGAGATGCAAAACCCATATCAATATATAGCATTGTTAGACATTAACAAATAAAGCTTTTAACGAATTGATCATGAATATTATTTGGCATTCAGGTCAGCGATAACTCTCCATGCGCCTCTAGTTACAATAGTATTTGCCGTTGTAGATATCACACCAAAATTGATATCACCGCTTATTCCGTACGTTAAAAAGACACAGCACGGACGTCCGTAGATACACACTCATCCAGTGTAATTCATTTACAAGATGAATTAGGGTTTGTCTGAATATGACAATTCAGACTGCAGTTCTGTGCCATCGAACTTCATCCCGATTCCCCAGGTGTTGCATTACAATGTTAACCCCAACACCCCGTGGAGACACACCACACTACCCCACATCCGCCTTCCACGACCATGACCCACACCCTCGCCCCTATCCCCACAACTACATCCACACCAACACCGACGCCGTAGCCTCCACCCACGCCACAAACCAAACACCAACACCACAACCCCCATCCAGACACACAACAATGCCCCATCCCCCACTCCACGCCCAACCGAACACCCACACCACAGTTTCCACCCCCACCCTTCGTAAGGGATTGCATTTGCGATCAATAATAGTAACCCCGACAATCGACACTATCTAGATCACCATTACAATAAAAAATTGTATTTTAAAGTCACAATACACATTCATAATACATGGTCTTTAGTGTCACAATAGACATACATACTAAGTAGCTTGTAGGGTCACAATACACATGCGTACTCAATATACTGTAGTGTCACAATACATAGAAGATATCTTTTACGAACGTGGCTATTATTTTGATAGTTTTTATGAGTGCTTAACACTCGTGAAAAGTATCGAAATATTAGCCACACGAGTGAAACGTATTTGGTATTACTGAAGATAACCTGTTTATTTCATAGCAAAATGTAACGAGGCATTGCAATCTCTCCCGAAATTCACTAATGTACACCAAATCGTGACGTTATATATTCCATCTGGTATTATGACGTAATAAAGCATATCTTAATTTTCCACATTGTCGTTTGTAAGCAGTGTTCTGATTTGTCAAATCAGAGAAAGTGACATTTTTCAATAATAAAATGATATCAGGAAAAAATGATATTTTTCACTAATGAAAATTAACAATTTTATAGAATGAATATTCGATATTTCACTGGTAAAATTGTAAGAAACATGCCAACTCAATAATCTCTAGTTTCACGATACTCATACTATTGTACATACTAAATAGTTTGTAGTGTCGCAATACACATACGTTCTCAATATAGTTTGTAGTGTCGCAATACACATACATACCAATATAGTTTGTAGTGTCGCAAATACACATACATCCTCAATAGTTTGTAGTGTCAAAATACACATACATACTAAATAGTTTGTAGTGTCAAAATACACATACATACCAATATAGTTTGTAGTGTCAAAATACACATACATACCAATATAGTTTGTAGTGTCGCAATACACATACATACTAAATAGTTTGTAGTGTCAAAAAACACATACATACCAATATAGTTTGTAGTGTCAAAATACACTTACATACCAATATAGTTTGTAGTGTCAAAATACACATACATACCAATATAGTTTGTAGTGTCAAAATACACATACATACCAATATAGTTTGTAGTGTCAAAATACACTTACATACCAATATAGTTTGTAGTGTCAAAATACACATACATACCAATATAATTTGTAGTGTCAAAATACACATACATACTAAATAGCTGGTAGTGCCAACATACACATACATTCTAATTAGTGTGTTACTCTTCAATTGAGTTGAAATTCAAAGTTAGTCCTTAAATGTAGGTTAAATGTCACAGTCAAGTTCAGCACGACCGCAAATGTAGAAGGAATTAAAAGGTCGGGTCACAAGGAACACAGGAAAGCTGTATCTTCATAATTATAGACAAATCATTATTTATTAAAACAGTTTATCTTTCTATGGACGACGCTAACTCTGCTGCTGACGCCGTTGGTACTGTAATAGCTTCAAAGGACTTCGCCGCGACGACCTAAAAACAAATCAGTGCGTCATATTAGCAGAAGTACATATGTTTGTAGGGTATGAACTTTCATTATACGAGGAATAATTTCAGTGACGACGACGATGCATATTGAATAATTATTTTTTTAATGGTGATGATGGTTGTTGTATAGGTGAGATATATTGAGCCAATGGAGAAGATAATGTGTGTACATATCCATATACATAATTATCTGTGTGAGAATTAATACCAGTCTGCTCACGTGAAATGTTCATATTTATAAGACTGAATAAAAGCTATTGGGAAGTATTTAATGATAATAATTAGAATAGATTTGTATTCGTGCTGTCAGGATTCCGCCGTCTATTTAAAATTGTGACATTAAACAAACAGATGACATCAGTGAATTATGTACTGAAACAAGTATAAGATACTAATTCTCCTCCGTCAAAAGGTAGAAGAAGTTGGTATCTTTTGATACCATTACAGTCATGTTGATATTAATATGGAGCCTTCCTTTCGATAAATGTAACATTGTTATTTCAATATTGACATTTTCTTATAACTGTCGCAGTTACCACATTATTAGCGCATTTAACTAAAACCAGGCTAGGTCTACTCTATCTAGAAGTCAATTGTATAGGTAAGATATCTTTAATAAGAAAAAAAAAGACTAAACTGTCAGGAAATTAAATTATGATCGGTCAAATTATTACAACAATTTTGGAGAGATTTGTTCGGCAAAATTAAATTTCTTACAGAACATAACAACAGTATGGGGATCCGAGCTTGCTCGTCTGTACACATTAATCTTTGTTACAGAACATTTAATCTACAACTGTACGGATATCCACGCCCGGTCGTCTGTACGTTATTCTTTGTTACAGAACCCTACAACTGTACGGGGATCTTCGCCTGTCATCAACCTGAACGCATTCATCTTGATCTGCACGAACAGAACATTGTCGTCCTTCCAACAAACACGTTTAGGGGACTGTTCGAAGTTACTGACCTCGATCTGTCCGGAAATAGCATACAAGTGCTCCCCCTAAACGTCTTAAATGGACTGTCTAAACTCGCTTTCCTCCATTTGAATAAAAATAGCATACAAGTGCTCCCTCATAATGTTTTCAATGGACTGTCTGAAATTACTTTTATCAGTCTGGATGAAAACAACATACAAGTGCTCCCTCAAGACTTGTTCAATGGACTGTCTAATCTAACCAATCTCCTTCTTTCCACAAATAACATACAGATGCTTCCTCACAACGTGTTCAATGGACTGTCTAAACTTAATTACCTCGGTTTGTCCGGAAATATGATACAAGTGCTCCCCCATAACGTGTTCAATGGACTGTCTAAACATAACTACCCTCTATCACTCCGGATATAGCATACAAGTGCTCCCCCGAAACGTGTTACATGGACTGTCTAATCTCGCGTCCCTCCATCTGAATAAAAATAGCATACAAGTTCTCCCCCAAAGCATGTTCAATGGACTGTCTGAAGTTACCGTTCTCGATCTATCCGAAAATAACATTCAAGTGCTCCCTCAAGACGTGTTCAATGGACTGTCTAATCTAACCATTCTCGATCTATCGGAAAATAACATAAAGATGCTTCCTCACAACGTGTTCAATAGACTGTCTCAACTTAATTACCTCAATTTGTCCGGAAATAGCATACAAGTGCTCCCTCAAAATGTTTTCAATGGACTGTCTCAACTATATCATCTTAATCTTTATAAAAATAGCATACAAGTTCTCCCTCATAACGTGTTCAATGGACTGTCTAATCTAACCAATCTCTATCTTTCCAAAAATAGCATACAGATGCTCCCTCATAACATGTTCAATGGGCTGTCAAAGATAACTGCCATCTATCTGTCCGGAAATAACATACAAGTGCTCCCCCGAAACGTGTTAAATGGACTGTCTAATCTCGCGTCCCTCCATCTGAATAAAAATAGCATACAAGTTCTCCCCCAAAGCGTGTTCAATGGACTGTCTAATCTAACCATTCTCGATCTATCCGAAAATAACATTTAAGTGCTTCCTCATAACGTATTCAATGGACTGTCTAAGCTTTATTACCTCGGTTTGCCCGGAAATATGATACAAGTGCTCCCCCATAACGTATTCAATGGACTGTCTAAGCTTTATTTACTCGGTCTGTCCAGAAATAGCATACACGTTCTCCCTCACAACGTGTTCAATGGACTGTCTGAACTTTATTACCTCGGTTTGTCCGGAAATATGATACAAGTGCTCCCCCATAACGTGTTCAATGGACTGTCAAAGATAACTGCCATCTATCTGTCCGGAAATAACATACAAGTGCTCCCCCGAAACGTGTTACATGGACTGTCTAATCTCGCGTCCCTCCATCTGAATAGAAATAGCATACGAGTTCTCCCTCATAACGTGTTCAATGGACTGTCAAAGATAACTACCCTCTATCTGTCCGGAAATAGCATACGAGTGCTCCCCCATAACGTATTCAATGGACTGTCTAAGCTTTATTTACTCGATCTGTCCGGAAATAGCATACAAGTTCTCCCCCATAACGTGTTTAATGGACTGTCTAACTTACCCAGATATCTGTCCGATAGTGGACTATATTAACCTACTGCAATATTTCTGTCGGGCAACAAGATCAAATACCTTTACTTCTTAATTGATTTCGGGTTAAATAACGTTGAGAATTGTCAAAACTGATTTTTTTAAGCCCGATCATTAAGAACATCACAGTTCAATTATTTCATACAACTCGTTGAACAGAGGTTTCAACTTCAGCTTTTTCTATTTATCGGATAATGAAATATCAGCTATCCGATTTGGTCTGTTTATTGGAATTACAAATCTTATATTATTACATATACCACACACAGAAATTTTTTTTACTTAGTAATGAAAAATTACTTAAATCAAGTAAACATTTTACTTATGTTTTACTAAGAATTACTACCATTTACTAGGCAATTACTTATGATTTACTTACATTTTATCAGATTACTTACATCAAGTAAATATTTTACAAAAAATATTACTTAGTAATTATTTAAGTAAAATTACAAGTAAACTAATTACTCAATATTACTTAATTTTACTTGTAGAATTGCTAAGTAATTTTTCAAGTAAATGATATATAGAAAGAATTACTTAAAATTACTATTTTATTTACTAAGTAAAATACCAAGTAAAATAAATACATTGTAATATATATATATATAGACTTAAATAGTCATCAAATTATTTAAGTACTAGTCGGTACTAGTCAGTATTCAGTTACCTGGTATTGAGGCATACAAAAATTCAGTTGCAAAAGAACTTGACAGCTGTACATGTAATATGCGCGCATGACTTTGGGACATAAAGACAAGTAATAAAACGAAATTGACTTTAAAGATTTATTTCCGTATCTGTTGAGATTTAACTAATTAATACATGCAAAGGAGTGAATCTATTTTGTATAAACCTGTGTACTCTTTAACTGCGTTATATCACCCATATCATGGGTTATAAAAACAAACTCCCTTTCATCATTACTTTTGTACACATGAAGTGGTGTATGGAGAAAAATATTTTCAACTTTAACAAGCTCAAATCCCTGTGCTAAGGTTTGCTGGGTTACTTCATATGCTAAAAAATGCTCATCATAATGCAGTGTTTCATACATTAAAAGAGAAAAATAAATTTGCTGGCATCTGGAATCATTAACCATTTCTTCAGTAATCAAAATAGATTTTAGAAGCCCAAACTCTGGAATACCTTCATTTTCCCCAAAGGCAATGACACACTCATTCCTGATAAATTTTTGTCCCCTGTATCGTATCCAATTTACTTCATAAACCGAACATATGTCTTTATATGCTGTACCAAAGAAAGCATTTATTTGGTTTTTTGTGGAGTCTACATTGGAAACATTTCGAGATTTGCCAACAGTAAAATCATTTGCAAAAATACAATGATTCTCACCAGCATTTAAGGATGCTTCATACATTAAACACCTATCTGTTAATGACTTCACAACATTCTGGTAGTTTCTACTTCCACTCATTCTTTGTTTGAGAAACTGATGCTTTGCTTCAAATCTCATCGACCAAATATGAGATAGTGGACCATAGCGTTGAATAGTTGATGGCAAATGTAAAAGATAATGTTGCTTAGGAATAATGTTTTTAGAAGGAAACATTTCTTTAAATTTTTTCAAATGACTTTCAATCAGTGATTGCAAATATCTAACAGTGTCAAATGCAATTACTGGGGCCATCACCAGTTTAACAATATCACAAAGTTCTATAAGAAATGTTAAAATATTACTCTCAGGATCACAATCAAGTTTGTCGATCAAAAAAAAGGGGAGAAGTTTCAATAATACAATCATTGATGATGCTGACTGATGCAAGGAAGTAGTATCATTTTTCTGAAATACAACTTCTGGAATTGCAGATGGTCTACACTCTTTATCTTTATAACCATAACAAAATTTGTCTATAACTAGGTTTAACCTTTGAAGTGATAACATTCCACTTCCAACAAGAGTTGTCAAACAATTTTTTACTTCATATAATGCTACTCCCTCAAAGATAACATGCATTATGTCCTCAGGTACCATAGTTAATAAATTATAGGCTGGGAAATCTCTGGCAGCACTTCTAAAATTTATTCCATATACTGTGCTTTGTCTTTTTCTGAATGTTTTTGTATATGAATTTTCGATTTCCCTACACTCTGTGTCATAACGATTAAGAGAACGAGCATTAAAATATCTCTCATGAAATTTGCTCTGCATATCCGTGTTAGTGCAGTAACATTCTCTGCATTTCTGATACGAGAACCCTACACCAAGTTTAAAACCACAAAATTCATGACTTGCCAGGGTATCTCCAACAAAAGCTAAAACTGCTCCTTTAACCAACTTATCATGACCTTTTATTTTAATAATTATTCCCTCTGCAAAGCTTTGCAAGTCTTCATTTATTCTTTTCAGGATTCTATTTATTCCATACTTTGATACATGTTTCCTTTTCATTAGTGCCAGAAGTCGGATGGCAGGTAGTCTTGATCTATATTCAAGTGGTAAATTAATAAGTGAATGATAAAAAGCACAAATTTTATGAGTCCCTGATCCTTTTCCTAACGGGTTGCAAATCTCTACATCATCAAAATACAAAATAAATCCAAGGGTGTTTGATCCATCATTTAGGATATGATGATTAGTAAACACTGTTCCATTAAACAAATCACAATAATATCCTTCATGATAGGAATGTTCTGATCCGAACACAAGATCTGAAATAGCGTCATGTTGAAGATATTGGTGAACACTTTCCGTCAAAGGAATATAAGAAAATGTAATGTTGATAACATTCAGCTCCCTTTGTCCATTTTTCACACTTGTCCTTGTTTCTTGCCCAACAGTTATTATTTCCGGCACCTTAAAAATAAAACAGATACTTGTCAATGTGGAATATGTATGCAGATGTGCATTACTTACATACACATGCATAAACTGACATAGTGAAATTAAGCATTGGGAAACATATATATATGTGACATATCATCATTAGATTCAACGGACTCTGGTTATAAATATAGTAAAAACTTACAATGATATCCAATGATGACTCAATGTAATTCTTTCTTCCATATGATGTCCTAAGTCCATCAAATGGCATATCTAATTCTTCGAAGATTGCATCAACTTCAGTCAAATTTGCATTTGACACTCCAATAGTTTGGAGTTTTTCTTGAATCCTTGCCTGAAGCTGATGAACATGCTGACACAGTATCATATTGGTTTGATTCACTATAAAATCTGTAGCCGACTGAAAAAAAGTTGAAGGACATTTTAGTATAATAAATTAAATTCTTTAGTTAAAGAAAGTTACAAGGGTGCTTAATAAAAAGTGGTCTGTGTGATTTTCTTGTAAAGTTGATTATTTTAATTATGTAAATAATATATAAGCTCCAAGCTTCTTAAGATAACATGACACTTGTTTTCATTAATTACTGAATGAAATAATGCTCGAATAGTTATCATGATATTCATCATGATCAGTATATATATATGACACACAGTAATAATGCAGTCTTGTCAAGCACAATGTAATACATGTAAGTATAATAGTTTTGGACATAATAAACATACCTCTCTCACATGATAATGTTCCCTCAGAGTAAGCGTGTAGATCGCCATCTTCTTTTTCATTTCTTCAGCACTTGTGTATGAAGTCAAAGCACCAGTCTGAAAAGTAATATTACACTATCATTACAGCTGATTGTTCGTTATATCCTTTCATTATAGATCTAGCTTTTGTTTGGGTTACAAAATCCTAATAACGTATAGTCATGCAAAATCTGATCGAGATTATAATCAAATATCAATATGTATGCCTTAAATGCATCAGCTTAAAAAAATAGTTGATATATTAAAATGCAAACATCGTAAGTAAACTCTAAAAAAAGAGAGCGAGATAAAATGGAATGCATTGGGTGCGTTCTTATTTACCGATTCATTATGGTCTGGTCCGTCGTTATCCTCCGTGTCTACTTCTGGATTTTCTGTAGTGTCCATGTGAACCGATTGGCCGGATGAACGATTGTTCGCCTCCTGAGAAATCGAGTTGGAAGCACGATGATCGGCATTGGGATGGTCTTTATGTACATGACGCCAAAATGTGTTGTATTTTGTGAAGGATCTCGGGCAGCCATCAATACCACAAAGGACATTGAATCCTGGTTCTTGAGAATGGTGTATGTTGATATGCGAAAGTAAAACTTTTATAGAAATCGCTACGAATACCAGACAAATGTTACACTTCCATGCCATATTCAGCTTCTTCGATAAAATCCTCGCTGCATGAATTCTTTCACAAACACGTTTTGCTAATTTCAAGCACTATTGCGATAGAGACGCAATGGTCGAACTATTTCCGGTCAACTGAAAGGCGGGCAGTATCAAATTACGGCGGGCTGGATACAATGGCTGCGATGGACGTTCAAGCATTTAACGAGGAAGAACTGATTGAGTTCTTAAGACGGAAAGGTTTTGAAGAAGAAACTATTGAAATCGTTAAAGGTAAGCTTTTTACTTTATGTGTTGGAACTCTTCTTTTGCGAAGGTGCGGAAAATGTATCGTACTTTCACTTTGTATCGTACACGTGTCTTGCCGATCAGCCCTCGAGTACTGAAGTGAAAACAAATCTGAATTTTGTTGTCGTCGAGAACAGTAGCAAACATGTATACATTATTAACACTATTGTTTTTATATATACATTTAAATATGTGTTGTTACTTTAGCTCATTTGTCATTTGAGCAGGGCCGATTGAACAAGCGAGTTTCGATTTCCATTTGTTCAAATTGTTGGTTATATGTCAGGCATTACTTGCGATCGGTAACGTTAACCGTTATTTGCTCAACGTTAGCACTAATTATCCGCTATTTTAAACAGGATAAATCATCGAGGTCTTACAGCCAAATTAAATGTTAGGACACAAGTAGGAGATTATGACAGATAAATGCGACAAGTATTTACCAGGGTTGTAAATTATCTTGTACATGTATTTCAGATGCTGGCATTGACGGGAACACATTTTTAATGCTAAACGACAGCGACCTCAAAGACTTGTTTCCCGTATTCTTGGTTAGAAAGAAAGTTAGAGACCTCCTGTTAGCTGAGAAGGTATAATAAGTAGTAAAACTATTTTTAAAATATTGTTTTCTATATACATTGACTACTGTTGAAATAGCTTTAATTTGATAATTTTATCAATTTGGTCCCAAAAACATTTAAAACAAGTTCGTTTTTTCAATTTACATTAAATATAAAACATACAACGTCCATTTGTTGAAAATGTTATGGTAGTTCTGTTAATGATATAATATATGTATGTACACATTTTATTATTTTGAGTAGTCAGGTTAACGTTGCACCGCACGTTTAGCTCTTAAAGAGGAGACTAGGGTTTGATTCCGCAATCAGTCATGAAAAGGTATTGGGATCATTTGCCCAACTATGGTATTATATCATTTATCTAAAATAAAGCAAGTATTTTTTCACAGCAGAATTAGAAAGGACTACTTGAAAAATGCTTTCCTGCATGATACAAATTTATTTTGTAAATTTCAGAAGACAGATGATGAACCATTTCTTGTGACACCTTCAAAGCTTCACATTACTGGTATTCGTCAACAATCAGTTTCACCACAACAGTCAACAACAAGTTTTTCAGGGAAAGGCCATGGTCAAGAGCAAGATATCAGTGTTACTGTTCCATATTCAATTATCCTTGAGGACCCAGCAAACTATTCAGAGCTACTAAAGGCAAAGGAGAAGGGTATGGTGGTGCGATCTTGCATGGATCAGCTGATAAGAAATTGTGGAGGGAGGCCCACAGAACATGAACTGTTGTTGACATCAAAAATGATCGCTGCTAAATATCAGTGCTTGAGAGACCATCCAGGGGAGCCATTGCGTAACAACTATGTAATATTGATACGTTTGTCTATTGCTTGGAAAGTCCTATACAAGCATGCAACAGCTCTGTAGGTAATATACCAAAAATACAGTGTTAAGGTAATATTGACTTAAAGATCTTGAGACAGCAAAAATATTTTTCATCTTCCTGCAAATTTTCTTTTTTCCTTTTTACATGCAACAATTGTAACTTTATCAAAGTGATTTACTGTTTAAATGAATATCAAAAATTGTTGAAAAGAACTGGAATCATTCAAATGTATACCAGTCTAGGAAAATAATAGAAATGGCAGTTAAAACTGTATATGAAATTAACATGCATGTGCATGCTAAAGTCATCTAATAAAAATTTGAAACAAGTTTGTCATACTTGCATGGTATCTTCATCAGGCTTCATAAAAGAACCTACTTGAAGTAATTAAACTTCAATCTTTATGGTAAATTTCAGATTTCCCAGCATGCTGTATATACATATTAACATCTCAGTATATTTCAAAAGGATGTAAAAATCTATTTCAAATGGATGATTATAAAGTGTCTCAATTCACTTTTTTTTTTTTTACTTTCATCAGACGAATTTACGGTTGGCATTGAAAAGGCGTATGTATAACAAAACGCCAGCAGTGACAAAAAGAGGAAGGAAACCCGGATGGAATTTACCGGAAATGGTAATGCAGTTATATATGTACTTCATTGATGCATATTGATTCCTCTTCAACATTTTTTTCTAAAAAGTTTTCTTAGGCCATATCTGCCAGATGTGCCTTGGAAATACTTCAAAGTTTGATAAGATATCAATCTTAGCAGCTATGCATGCAATCTGTTTGAATTAATAAAAATTTTATTTCTTTTTCTAAACATTTTCTGTTCAGGCATCTAAAGAAACACAAGCTGCTTCAGAAATCAGGGATGTTCAGCCTGGCCCACAACCTGACCTGGCATTGGAAAATCCATCTGACGGAGAAGGTTCTCCAGAGGATTCAGAGGAAACAGGTATATAAAACATAATATTCAAAAAAATTCTACATATCTCATATTTTCATATGGTCGACAATATTTTGTTTTGAAGATTACTCATTAATATCTTTAAACACATGAGCAAGTATGCATTCTTTCCTTTTCAGTTGCAGTAATATGACTGATTTTAAATAATAATGTATTTCATCATGCATACAGTCAGGTATTTCAGTATTATAGACAATAAGAGGCATCCTTTCACTTCATATAGGTAATAATCTTTTATTGCAGGTCTAGGAACAAATAAGCAGCAATGGGAGGATTTCCTCAAGGATCTGAAGAAGTGTGGAGAAAAAACAAACAAAAATACTGTTTGTAGGCTCCTGCAAAATACCATGGATGCTTTGGAGAGGGAAATTTTTGATATTCCTTCAAAACAAAGAATAGATTTTCTTCTTGAAAACTATTCAGTCTTCAAGAATCCACGTAACGTAAGTATCTAGACTTAGTTATAGTTAATGAAATATTTTTGGTTGACTTTCTCAGCATCTCTTCTTTGCAAACTGAATATTAAAGCTGAATATACAAATCATGCATTTACATTCAGAAGACATTTGAGTTATTTTAAGTTGTACAATAATGTATCTAGAAACAACAAATTCATCAAATCCTATATATCATTAATTTTTAAATGGGATCCTTTATTATTTGTACAGCTTATCCAACATATGACAAACATCTTGCCAGAGGCAACACTGTCAAAGGTGCAGCAAAATATGAAGACCGTCACAGAGGTGATACTTGATTATTTGTTTGCTAAAAACATGATCAATATCTCCAGAAGTGCTTTGATTGATGAAGGTGATTATTTTAATTTTTACAATACCCGGATTAATCAGAAAAAACCCATATATAACTATTTCTTTCTACATGCTATATTGCAGTTAGTGAATATGTTATTTATTTAGTAATTTCAAATTTCAGAAATTAAGACTCTTGTTGCTTTCGTACATCTTCCGAAAATTGGAGGCAAAGGTGTCAACCCAGGGGGGAAATTGGCATTGCACCAAACCCTAATTCATGCCTTGAAGGTAAATATATATACATTGTATATATATGTGTGATTGTGTTTCCTTATCTTTGAATATCACAGACAGGATGTATACTATATATGGCCATGCTGGTTTGCAATTTCAAAAATATTTTGTCTATATCATGACTTCATTAATTGGTATTTCTCCTATATCACACATGGTTAGATATGCCTCTTTAGCAGCATAATGTTGATAATTGGATACTTGAAATCCTGTACTTGGTTCTAAAAACATATATAAGGTATAGTTATTTAATTCTCTTTCCTGTCCAGGCCTTTAACTTTAAATGTAGCCATACTGATATTGTTTCATTGTCATGCCTTTTGATTCAAGAATGTTTGTTTACTTTGACAAGGAACTCGCATACATATTTATATATACCATGATAAGTTCCTGCTTGTAGTGTTTTGAGATCAATTTTTCGTGTGCAAGTATTTATTTATGAGGGAAAATAGACTAAAATATGCCTGTATATATATTATGGATTATCTCATATTCTTATACTTTGACTTCCATTTCTATATTCAGAATGAAGAGATTCCAGAGCAGGTATCGTCAGAACACAGGAACCACAACTGGCCCTGGATTTTGCACCAGAGGTTTGGTCCAAAGACCACTCTAATGCTAATGTATAGGGACACCATCATTACCAAGGTAGAGTCAGCTATGGAAGGAATTTTGGCCTTAATGGGATTGCATTATGCAGCTTTAGCACCTTATGCACTCCCTCTGAATGGTGCCCTATTATTTGTCCAAGCAGAAGTGTTGGAAGACACAATTCACAACAAAGACAAACCAATCCTTAAAAAGATCAGAAAAGAAATAGACAGTGTTGTGAAAAGAGGAAATATTGATGATGTACTGTTATCTTAAGTTAAAATGTATATGTATGCATGTACATCTGTATTGGATGCCCAGTGTACTTTTGCAATATTTCACAATTAGGTGAACCAATTCAGTAGTTAGAAATCCAAAATGTGTTTATTTCTCTTTAAATATAGATACTATACATATCTGACACTAGTATAATTATGATAAATTGAAAACAAACATGCTGTTGTATATTTTTTGACGAGCGGGTAAATCATTTATTGCATTTTGAATAAACTACCATGCTCTGCTTTTATGGTTTTTTTTTATGTAACTTCTGGTCTTATCATCAATTATCATTAGAATAATGCTACTACCTGTATTTTTTTTTTCATTATTTGTTAATTAAATATTATTTTTTATACTACCGGTGCCACTTTATGCATTTTCATGATAACCAGTGTATGTACTCTGGTAGTGTTTTTGTATACATAGTAAACTTTTATTTGTTCATGAATGTCATCCTTCTGGTGGTGTTTTTGACTTATGATTTTTTGAAGAGTTATTACCCTTTGTTTGCATCTATTTTTATTTTGACTGGAAAGCCTCTCCCACTGTGTGCAAGTTCTATTCAACAGATTTGTTCAAACATAATGATAAAATTAATCATAATATGACATGAAATTATGCGTTCTCAGTGTCATTCTGATTTAGATGATTCTTGTTTCACTTCCATTTGATAGGCACAATACAATCCTCTTTAGTTTGCATGTTACTGTTCTATATTGTTTCACCATCAAAACTTGTTTTATATTTGTTTTATGAAATAATTGATAATTTCTGTATCACTACAATTGTATAGAATGTAGTGTTACTCTTACGAAACTTGTATTCTACCATATTTTTGAGGTGGGCATTCAGATAGTGTTGTCAATGCCCTGCTTGTTATCACTCTTACCAACTTCATTGTTTTCTTTTACAAAGGTTAACTTAAACATTTTCCACAAATTAGTATATTCATTTATAGGAAAAAAAGTTAAATAATACTGTTTTGCTAAAGTGCATGGTCATTTATTCCTTACATATGTTTAATTTTATTATTTGTTATGTTAATGAACAATTCATTGAAAGAACTTTTTTGTTTTGTTTTGCTTCAAAGTATAAACTGGTGATTTTTTTTACCATATGTTATCTCATTTCTTAATACTTATTGTTATTACATGTAGTTTCATGCATCATTTACTTTGTTTTTAGTCTGAATTTTCCCAGCAATTGAAAGCACTTATTATCACAATAAATATCTAACTTGTATACTTTGTTACTTTCATTATTCATTTTGCTCACAGAAACCATGAAATTCTCAATCTTTCATGATATATCATTTGTTATTTGAATACATAACTAAAAGTAATTAATAAAGTACCAGAAAATATGTATATACATAATAAGTAATAATTTTACTCTGAATGACTTAAGATAAGTAATTTAGTTCAAGTAATTCAAATACTGGAAAATCAGTAATTAAAATACCAGAAAATAAGTAATTAAGTTACTTATTATATAAGTAAGAATTTTACTAGAACTTACTTAAAATAAGTAATTGAATTAAGTAATTGAAATACCAGAAAATAAGTAAATTATTTGCTTAAACTAGCAAATCATTTACTTATTTAACAAGTAAGAATTTTACTATGAATTACTTGCAATTAGTAATTGAATTACACATATATGAGTAATTGAATTACACATATATGAGTAATTGAATTACTTATGAATTACTTTAAACCGGAAAAAATATTACTTACAAATGCAACAGAATTATCGAAAAATAAGTAATACGATTACCTAATTTCTATCTCATTTACATATTTCTAGTAATTTGAACAAGTACTTCTTTTACTCATATTTACTTAAAAATTACTTAAAATCAAATTACTTGCAATTACTTGGGATTATTGCAAATTACTAGCAATTACTTACCCATTGAATAAATCAATTACTTGAAAAATTACTTATTCCAAGTAAAAACTTTACTTATTTTAAGTAATTTTAAGTAATTTTTTTTTTTGAGTGCATTCAATGTCTTCTCTGAAATTGTTGCAGATGATCAACGATATCTACACTCTAATGAATCAAGAGTCCCACCTGCTGCTGAACCTTCTAAGATGTTTCATCTAGACTTGTCAAATAATAAACTGACTCATTTACCACGATTACCAAGGAATCTATACAAGTTAAGTGGGTAATCAATTAGAAGTCTCAGAACATATGTTCTAGGGTTTAAATAACTTGCATAAGTTATACACTGATGTTTTTCCCCTCATGTGTTGTGTTAAGCCACGGTCAGTTGAAGAGTGTGCGGATACACACAATTCATTATGGGAATGTGTTGTTCATCCTGATCAATGTAAATCAAAAGATGATGCGATATCCTCCTGTTTTGCCTTGATAAGTTCGACAGTTTTAAGAGTTTGCCTTTGGATAATTGGAATCTGTGCTTTAATTGGGAACCTGGCTGTCATAATATACAGACTGTTCATCGACAAAGATAATATTACAAAACGTTACTCACTCTTCACTCTGAATTTAGCTGTTTCGGATATACTGATGGGCATCTACCTACTGATAATAGGTGTTATGGATGCATATTATGAAGGTGTGTATGCATGGAATGACCAGAAATGGAGAAACAGTATTTTATTTAAAGCGGCAGGTATATTATCAAGTATATCCAGCGAGATGTCAACGTTCCTCATTCTCATGGTGACGGTAGACAGACTAATTGTCATCATGTTCCCGCTGTCCCGTCTCTCCCAAAGGAACATCACATGGAAACATGCTTTATTTGTCTCATTGACATTATGGATTGTTGCTGTCACACTTGCTATCATCCCTGTTGTTACAATGCAGTCCTACTTCAAAGGAGAATTCTACTCTCAACCAAGTGTTTGTCTGGCCTTGCCCCTTCAAGGAGATACACGTCCAGGGACTGGATATTCCTTCGCGGTGTTTGTCTGCCTCAACAGCGGCGTATTTCTTACTATTGTAGTATGTCAAATTTGTATTTGCAAAAGTTTGAGGAGATCTGGTCGCCGCATTACCTCTTCGCAGAATCACAAAAGAGAGATTACTGTAGCCACGACCTTGTTCTTTGTGGTGGCGACAGACTTGTGTTGCTGGCTTCCTATTGGTGTCATGGGTAGGTGTCCAAATTTGTATTTTCTTTTGCATGGCATTATATAGTTTCGACTCTGATTGATAAAAATAGATGTACCCTTTTAAATGGTATTCAATTCCTGAAGAATGGAACAATTAAGTGAATAAATTTAATGATATATCCTAGGTTATCATTGTCAAAGTAAAACACCATAAATCTGAACTATTAGTATATTATGTTCACTGATAGAGTGTGTGTATCTTAGATTTTATAGGAATGTATATATTTTATTTCTTAGGTGTCGTATCACGATGTGGAATTGAAATGCCAGACTGGGTGTATGCCTGGGTGATGGTGTTCGTGCTGCCTATCAATGCGGCCATCAATCCGTTTCTCTACACTATTACAGCCATTTGGAGGGGGAGACCAAAGGTGAATTCACATTGACGTTTTCTGTCCGTCGACACGCTTTATGCTGTTCGTAACCAAGTTAAAACAATCTGGATGCCTTGATATTCATTTTATAAAACTAATGGCAGTCGTCCTCAGATATTCGAATAAAAAAAATTGGTATAAATGCACAATCAGCTGCTGATTGTAACACAGATTTGTGAAAGACGTAGTTTGATGGTCATCATCACGATCTCGTTATGGGTGTATGTGAAGTTGAACGTGTTCGCTAGGCGTAAAAATGCCTGGATTTCCGTACATTGTATCTCGCTATTGTATCGAGTACATCAGTAGATTGGTCCCAGATTTGCATTTTGGGTGTCGCCTATTGAATTCAGGACGTTTACACTTCTAAAATGTAATGAAGATTTTGTATCTTGTCATAGTTGTCGGTGTTTTAAAATGTGTTTTTTTTCTGTATCCAGGCGAAACCAACGCAGACTAGAAGACCGATAATTTTACGAGTTCTGCCTTCCTGTATTACGTGTAAAAAGACCAATAGCGGAGAATAAATCAGCATACTAGGTCAGACAGCGTCCATCATTAGTCAGGCAGCGTCCATCAGTGGTCATACAGCGTCCATCATTAGTCAGACAGCGTCCATCATTAGTCAGACAGCGTCCATCAGTGGTCATACAGCGTCCATCATCAGTCAGACAGCGTCCATCATTAGTCAGACAGCGTCCATCAGTGGTCATACAGCGTCCATCAGTGGTCATACAGCGTCTATCATTAGTCAGACATCATCTATAAGTGGTCAGACTGCGTCCAAAAGAGGCCAGACAGCGTCCATCATCAGTCAGACAGCGTCCATCATGAGTCAGACAGCGTCCATCATCAGTCAGACAGCGTCCATCATTAGTCAGACAGCGTCCATCATTAGTCAGACAGCGTCCATCATCAGTCAGATAACGTCCATCATCAGTCAGACAGCGTCCATCATCAGTCAGACAGCGTCCATCATTAGTCAGACAGTGTCCATCATTAGTCAGACAGCGTCCATCATTAGTCAGACAGCGTCCATCATTAGTCAGACAACGTTCATCATTAGTCAGACAGCGTCCATCAGTGGTCAGACAGCATCCATGTTGAATTGAATAACACGCGATCGGTTCTCAACCAGTCAGCATCTGATACAAAACTGAAAATGCAATAATAAAAGTAATCGCCCAGACAACAAGTTCTGGAAAAATTCGTACTTTGATATTGTCCTTGAAGTCAAACTCCAATGATCCGACGACAGGACACTGCCCTTCGTTACTTAGTGTATGATAAAGGTATACAACAATTGTACGATGGGCCTTTTTGACTGACCTGTTTGATATGTTTACATACCCGGTAAGTCACCTTTTTAAGATACATTGTTGTTTTTTATATAATATTTTCTACTTTGAAATTGATCTTTTCATTCTAAAAAGTATAAGAAAACTTGAATGAGTAGTAATCTTGTTACGGTTTATCATTTGTGAAATTTGACACTTTTTCCTTTTTCGGCTTGATAATTTGTATGCAGGCCTTAGGCCATAACTAATTCCCCACTATGTTATACCAAAGAAAAAGAAAAATATTTCAAAACTTTTCAAAAAAAAAAAAAACTTGTTTTCATATCATGGTGTAGAACTACAGTGAGCTGGAAAGTACCTCATGACCTGCATTTAAGAAAGATATCTTTATTCAAAAGTCACTATCCCTCTATATTATTGGAAAAGCCAAACGATTACAAAATATACTACTCAAGCCTTATAATTCCATGTGTCCTTCCACACAAAAAGACTTGGAAAGGATGTAAAATCATCGTGTCTCTCACTAGAATAGAAATTGCATTAAAAATATATGTTAAGATTGTACACATATCTAAATACATTTGTAGCTAAGTCAGGAAAAATAATTAGTAACAGACCTGAAATTTACTTTTGTACTACAACGACCTGGAACTGTAACTGTGGTCTGAGGCCTGTTACTTCTAACGATTCGCTTTGGTACAGCTTGTGTGAGTGCCCTAGTTTACCGTGGTACCTGAATTTAACCATTTTGATATGTTTTATAATTCCTATCTTTTACTCTCTTTTCTCTGTTCTATATCTGGGCTAGATATCATCCTTTTGATATTTAATTATAGTATAAGATGATTGAGTGAGTATCGATTCTGCCAGGGGCTCGGGGATAAACTGAAAAGAAAAGATAGTTTCTCTTATAACTGGAAGGCTAAAAATTCTTTTACGGTGAATATCGAAACATTATAAGTATTTAATGTGATTCTAAATGCTATTTTAGTTCATTTAAATCTTATTCAAGTGCAGTTGCAATTTCTATTAATAGTAATTTTGAAATTAAGGTTAATAAGGGGAAAAGGGAATTATCAGGACATTTTCAACTCTTGATACGGTACTTGATGGATCTGAAAGGACATTAATTATACTCTATTGGCCAAGCATTGACACGCCTAGTTGATATTGTACCTGATGGATCTAAAAGGACATTATTTATACTATATTGGCCGAGCATTGACACGCCTAGATGATATGGTACTGGATGGATCTGAAAGGACATTAATTATACTCTATTGGCCAAGCATTGGCACGCCTAGTTGATATGGTACTGGATGGATCTGAAATGACATTAATTATACTCTATTGGCAAAGCATTGACACGCCTAGTTGATATGGTACTGGATGGATCTGAAAGGACATTAATTATACTCTATTGGCCAAGCATTGACACGCCTAGTTGATATGGTACTTGATGGATCTGAAAGGACATTAATTATACTCTATTGGCCAAGCATTGACACGCCTAGTTGATATTGTACTTGATGGATCTGAAAGGACATTAATTATACTCTATTGGCCAAGCATTGACACGCCTAGTTGATATGGTACTTGATGGATCTGAAAGGACATTAATTATACTATATTGGCCAAGCATTGACACGCCTAGTTGATATGGTACTGGATGGATGTAAAGGACATTAATTATACTATATTGGCCAAGCATTGACACGCCTAGTTGATATGGTACTGGATGGATCTGAAAGGACATTAATTATACTCTATTGGCCAAGAATTAACACGCCTAGTTGATATGGTACTGGATGGATCTGAAATGACATTAATTATACTATATTGGTCAAGCATTGACACGCCTACTTGATATGGTACTTGATTGATCTAAAAGGACATTAATTATACTATATTGGTCCGAGCATTGGACACGCCTAGTTGATATGGTACTTGATGGATCTGAAAGGACATTAATTATGCTATATTGACAAGCATTGACACGCCTAGTTGATATGGTACTGGATGGATCTGAAAGGACATTAATTATACTATATTGGCCAAGCATTGACACGCCTAGTTGATATGGTACTGGATGGATCTGAAAGGACATTAATTATACTCTATTGGCCAAGCATTGACACGCCTACTTGATATGGTACTTGATGGATCTGAAAGGACATTAATTATACTCTATTGGCCAAACATTGACACGCCTACTTTTAAGTAACATTATCATTACATATTGTAATATGTGTATGTGACTGTGACTAGAAATAGGTTCCAAGGGAGTGGACATAATGATTCTAATCATGTTTCTGATTGTTGTGTATACTTAATCTGATTGTTTAGTATGTACTTTGTTTTGTTGTGTATGGAATTTCGGTGTTAAATTGCTGGTTGAATGTGTTGTATGGATTCATTAAGTAATTTTAGCAATGAATATCATCCCAAATTCCCTGTCACAATGTTATTTACAGAGTTCATGAATTAATATCTAGTCATGGATTTTGTCCTAAATTGTGTGTTTTTAGCACCTAAATATGTTTTTATGTTTTAAGATTTAAGAGTACTGTTAGTATTACGGACGTTTACCAGTTTATTTTAGATGTATAAAGATTTATCATGCGTTGATCAAGTACATGAATAATTGTCTATAGATATGAAGTTATCTTTTTAGAGCTGATTGGAGCCTTTTGTACAAAACGTTAAGAAAGTATGTTTTATAGCGACTTGTTTGGTCTGATTGGATGTATGTCTTTGTCATCAAAGTTTACAATTTCTGTACATTTTGACTAAAACTTTAATCTTAATGGTGAGGATTGTAAAATTTGGTGGAATTTATAAACTTTAATGATTAGATTATATGGTGGATGTCTGTTAACATACATACTATATTGTTCAATATATTGGTCTTTATACTATTCGGAACTCTGCAGTTATTTAACAGCGGAAGTGTTCCGAGTACCGAGTACAGGTAATTTGGCGCGAATATTGCACGTGCGGACTGCCTTGGTTGATTATTTAAATCGGTAAACCTGAGAAGAATGTCAGTCAGATATGGAATGTCGTCGTCTATTCCATACGAGTGTGGCGGTGTTGCCGTTAGTATTATGTCGTCGTTCATTGTATAGGAGTATGGCCGTGTAGCCGTTAGTATTATGTCGTCTATTTCATAGGAGTATGACCGTGTAGCCGTTAGTATTATGTCGTCTATTTCATAGGAGTATGACCGTGTAGCCGTTAGTATTATGTCGTCTATTCCATACGAGTATGGCCGTGTAGCCGTTAGTATTATGTCATCGTATATTCCATAGGAGTATGGCAGTGTAGCCGATAGTATTATGTCGTCTATTTCATAGGAGTATGACCGTGTAGCAGTTAGTATTATGTCGTCGTCTATTCCATAGGAGTATGGCCGTGTAGCCGTTAGTATTATGTCGTCGTCTATTTCATAGGAGTATGGCCGTGTAGCCGTTAGTATTATGTCGTCGTCTATTCCATAGGAGTATGACAGTGTAGCCGATAGTATTATGTCGTCTATTTCATAAGAGTATGACCGTGTAGCCGTTAGTATTATGTCGTCTATTCCATAGGAGTATGGCCGTGTAGCCGTTAGTATTATGTCGTCTATTCCATAGGAGTATGGCCGTGTAGCCGATAGTATTATGTCGTCGTATATTCCATACGAGTATGGCCATGTAGCCGTTAGTATTATGTCGTCTGTTTTCCATAGGAGTATGGCCGTGTAGCCGTTAGTATTATGTCGTCTGTTTTCATAGGAGTATGGCCGTGTAGCCGTTAGTATTATGTCGTCGTATATTCCATAGGAGTATGACCGTGTAGCCGTTAGTATTATGTCATCGTCTATTCCATACGATTAGATATAATAACATATTTACATTTTTGTGGCAAAACCACGAAATATAAACTATGTACAAAGATTTGCAGTCTATGTAAGCATAATTGACACCCAAAACGTGACATCAATTCATGCTGCGCATGAATATATTCACCCACCGGAACTACATGTATATAACGTAAACAATCATGGCTCTATGGAAAAAAAAGCCTAGGACTACGTCGTTTTTTATGTTAATTAAAAAGTATCAAAAAGAAATTTTATACATTATTCTTACACAAATGATAAAAAGAATTGAACAGACTGTTTTTTTCATATTATTTCCATGTACAATGTACTTTTTTGTTTGTCAATTTGCACGTGACAAACGAATTTTGAATAAATAGGTTGTTTCATTTGTCGAACCCCATTGACGAAGTCGCTGAATATTGGCATTTTTATGCAACTAAATTTTAATTTTCAGAAATAACAAAAAAATATGTCGAGAATGTAAATATAAACATTGAACTGTTAAATTGTGTCTATGGTTGACATGGAGCTTTGCAAACAAACGTGCCATATTGTGACGTGTCATATTGTGCTGATGTTTGTTTGCAAAGCTCTGGCATCTATATCGACCATAGACACAAAAAAGACAGTTTAATCCTTAAGTACGCTGCGGTATTGATATAGTCATGTTGCGTAGGTCCAGTGTGTGCGTGTGTCGGAGTGGGTACGTAGGTCTAGTGTGTACGTAGGTCCAGTATGTACGTAGGTCCAGTGTTTACGTAGGTCCAGTGTGTGCGTAGGTCCAGTGCGTGTGTCAGAGTGTGTACGTAGGTTCAGTGTGTACGTAGGTCCAGTGTGTACGTAGGTCCAGTGTGTACGTAGGTCCAGTGTGCAAGTGTCGGAGTGTGTACGTAGGTCTGTGTACATAGGTCCAGTGTGTGTGTAGGTCCAGTGTGTACGTAGGTCCAGTGTGTACGTAGGTCCAGTGTGTACGTAGGTCCAGTGTGTGTAGGTCCAGTGTGTGTGTAGGTCCAGTATGTACGTAGGTCCAGTGTGTGTAGGTCCAGTGTGTGTAGGATCAGTATGTACGTAGGTTCAGTGTGTGTAGGTCCAGTGTGTGTAGGATCAGTGTGTACGTAGGTCCAGTGTGTGTAGGTCCAGTGTGTACGTAGGTCCAGTGTGTACGTAGGTCCAGTGTGTACGTAAGTCCAGTGTGTGTAGGTCCAGTGTGTACGTAGGTCCAGTGTGTACGTAGGTCCAGTGTGTACGTAGGTCCAGTGTGTACGTAGGTCCAGTGTGTACGTAGGTCCAGTGTGTACGTAGGTCCAGTGTGTGTAGGTCTAGTGTGTACGTAGGTCCAGTGTGTACGTAGGTCCAGTGTGTACGTAAGTCTTGTGTATGTAGGTCCAGTATGTGCGTGTGTCGGAGTGTGTATGTAGGTCCAGTATGTTCGTAGGTCAAGTGTGTGTGTAGAACCAGTGTGTACGTAGGTCCAGTGTGTGTGTAGGTCCAGTGCGTACGTAGGTACAGTGTGTACGTAGGTCCAGTGTGTACGTAGGTCCAGTGTGTGTGGGGGTCCAGTGTGAACGTAGGTCCAGTGTGTGTAGGTCTAGTGTGTGTGTAGGTCCAGTGTGTACGTAGGTCCAGTGTGTACGTAGGTCCAGTGTGTAGGTCCAGTGTGCACGTAAGTCTTGTGTATGTAGGTCCAGTATGTGCGTGTGTCGGAGTGTGTATGTAGGTCCAGTATGTTCGTAGGTCAAGTGTGTGTGTAGAACCAGTGTGTACGTAGGTCAAGTGTACGTAGGTCCAGTGTGTACGTAGGTCCAGTGTGTACGTAGGTCCAGTGCGTACGTAGGTCCAGTGTGTACGTAGGTCAAGTGTACGTAGGTCCAGTGTGTACGTAGGTCCAGTGTGTACGTAGGTCCAGTGTGAACGTAGGACCAGAGTGTACGTAGGTCCAGTGTGAACGTAGGTCCAGTGTGTGTAGGTCCAATGTGTACGTAGGTCCAGTGTGTACGTAAGTCTTGTGTATGTAGGTCCAGTATGTGCGTGTGTCGGAGTGTGTATGTAGGTCCAGTATGTTCGTAGGTCAAGTGTGTGTGTAGGTCCAGTGTATGTAGGTCCAGTGTGTGTGTAGGATCAGTATGTACGTAGGTCCAGTGTGTGTAGGTCCAGTGCGTACGTAGGTACAGTGTGTACGTAGGTCCAGTGCGTACGTAGGTCCAGTATGTACGTAGGTCCAGTGTGTACGTAGGTCCAGTATGTACGTAGGTCCAGTGTGTACGTAGGTCAAGTGTGTGTAGGATCAGTGTGTACGTAGGTCCAGTGTGTACGTAGGTCCAGTGTGTGTGTAGGTCCAGTGTGTACGTAGGTCAAATGTGTGTGTAGGTCCAGTGCGTACGTAGGTAGTGTGTACGTAGGTCCAGTGCGTACGTAGGTCCAGTGTGAACGTAGGTCCAGTGTGTACGTAGGTCTAGTGTGTACGTAAGTCCAGTGTGTACGTAGGTCCAGTGTGTACGTAGGTCCAGTGTGTACGTAGGTCGGGCTGCGAGCCGATGGTTCTGTCCATTAATGTCTGTATATATTTGTCATTTTAATAAAACCACCAGAACTTTATATCTCGATTTTTGTTTTTATTTGCCAGACTTCACTTACAAATTATGACCCAGAATGTAAGATTCTGACGTATCCAATACCAGCGAACTGGGGTATAAATATCTAAAGGTGTCGGTTTGAGGTGAAAAACCGCTCCTTTTACAATACTATAACTATTACCATTACTTTGGTAATGATAAGTACATTATATGTGGGGATTTCAATATGGTCCTGAACCCGGATCTAGACTATGATAATATCTACGAGGGCTGATTGATATGTTGTCAGTCTCATATTAAAGGATTTGATTTTTTTCCGGACAAATTGTATCATTTTTCAACATAATCCCCCTGTATGTATAAACTTTTGCCAGCGGTGTTGAAGGGCCTCAATGCCACTTTAACAGAACTCCTTTTCCTGCCTGTTCTGAAAATCATCCACTGCTTCTTGGCTGTTCTGAAAATCTTCCAGTGCATGTACAACGTCATCATCGGACTGAAAGTGGGTGAGTGGAATAGCTGTTTTCAGTGACGAATATATTCACTGAGTTTACAATGGCGATCGAATTCTGTACTGCCGAAGACGTGTATGAACTTTCATTTTGTGAATTTTGTAACATTGTTATAAACATATATGAACACCAGCCGCTTTATGTCATAGTAAGAATGCCAGTATAATGCACACAGTTTAGAAAATAGGATCTGACAGAACACGGACACTCCCGATAGCACCGAGCTCATGACCGACGTAGCGCAGTAGGTCTAACGTTAGCTGTATCTCGAATGCCATGCTTTATACCATTTTAGTGGTCACAGAAAATAAACCTCAATTTTAACACTTTTTAACAACACAAAACAGACTGGTAGCAGCAGTATAATATATAGAGCACAGGGATACATTATTGTCGTTATTTGACTCAATCTAAACATATGAAGTACACAAGTTTCCGGCCGTCGAATACCGCCAATTTCAAATCAATGTTTCTTCACTTACTATTAACAGAATTTAAATCCCAAAACGCCAGTGCGACAACGAAATCCAATATTTCAAGAACACCGTGTACATCATCAGCTAACTTGCGACTAAAATCCACATTGTTACACTTTTTCTCGAGCTCTGAATATCCCGGCTATTAGACTGCATCACATACGGTCACAGGGGTTCGGCGTTAAATTTTGAGTAACATATATGACATCTATAAATAATCGAAAGACTAAAAATCCAAAATTCATTCAAATTATAAAACCTTACAAAATCAATATTGTTCAAGGCTTTAGAGAGTATTTAGATACTGCTTTATAATGTTGTGATATTTCACTGAACTCTCGTCACGTTAACCTTGTGCTCATTTTTTAACCGAGCCCCTGTGTCTCGAGTGACCAAATTACACACGTGTTATATTGTAAACACTGCAATTTAAATTCGTATCTTTATAGGAATTGCTAAGTTTTTATGATACAATATCATAAATATTTGTTATAATTAATATTTTACCTCGAAAATATCGTTTTTATATGTTAAGCAATGTTACAAAGTGACGTACTTACACCGTTGCGACCGAATTTTGCAATCTGGTGACGAAGTTTTTAATTTGTATTGCTTGCATGTACTGATGAAGGGAAGTGTACCTCGTGCAAATGGTACATGAACTGCTGCAGTTCACTTCATTTGCACGAGGTTCACTTCCCTTCATCAGTCCATGCAAGCAATGAAATTGACAATCAATCCTTAAATGAAAAAGCACACTTTCTTTTATCTTGAATGGTACGCGATAAAAGCGACTTTCATATGTTGAAATTCGATGGTAATTACTATCGGTACAATGATAATTTGGCTGAAAATAATCGTCAATATCTCCTTAATTGCTATTATGACCCTGAAAACAAAACAATGTAAGCTATTTTTTTAGATTCATTTATTTAACTAAAAACTTATATCTTACATGGTATAGTTTTCACTTCGGTAGTGCATTGTATATAATATATTATGTGAATGTAAATAATACATTATTCTGTTTTAGGTCAGATGGTATATTTTAGATGCGACATGAGATTAAATAATATTGTAAGAACTTGCTCCTAATTCCCTTAATTATGACAAATTTAAACAGATTCCCGAATAATCACAAAAATGGCTGCATAGCCAATTTCATCACATTTGACATGCAATGTCGCAACTGACGCTGTATATCTCAGCCCTTATTTCCGTTTATATATTGTAGTCCAATGGAAACGGAAATAATATTGTAGTCCAACGGAAACAGAAATAATATTGTAGTCCAATGGAGACAGAAATTATATTGTAGTCCAACAGAAACGGAAATTATATTGTAGTCGATCGAACATAAGGGTCAGGGAACCAAATTAATCTCATCAATGTCGTCAGGCTAATGTTTTGACACGCCCCGAAATGGACATTGCCTGTCAAAATTGCGTGATTAGAAGTTTAGTTGAGCAGGCGTGAAATTGTTAAGTTCCGTGTGCAAAAAGTGTCGTCTGCAAAACGAAAGCAGCCATATTTGAAAGCTATGAATTGCAAAAGATTTGACCAGAAGACGGGGAAAACTAGCTCGCTGAAAACCCCAAGGAACGTTCTGCCCACGAGGAAAAAAGGTGGTATTATTTATTTCAGATAAACTTAACAAACTGAAAGCAAGTAGTTTGTCCACACATATTCTCCAAGATTCCAAAGATATTTCCTTGAACATTACACTGCCGGGTCAAAAGTCTTTCCGCACAATCTAATTCTGCTATATACACCCCATGTACTTTTTCAAAGAATTTTCCTGAATTTGTTGGTAGGCCGATTCTAACAAAAGTTTGCACACTGAAAAATATTAATTTAATTAAGTTCATATTCATAATAATTTCATTTATTTTCGTTGCCGTTTACATGACTATTCAAAACTTATTTACTACATGAATTTTCGCACCATCATTTTGATGATATTTTGGAAAATAGAGAATAATAATTCGAAGAATTGTTCATCGGTTTTTTACAAGGGCAATTTCTATATCTATGTATCAAAACACCAATAAAATACAACCATGAATGAAGTCGGAGCGAGTGATGAAAAAAAAGTCGAAAATACAAAGAAATTATAGATAGAGTGCCAGAAGGGCCGATTGGGCCGATTATACGGGTATCAGTACACTTTTCGTATTATTCACAGTAAACGTTTACATCATTGAATAGCAATTCGTACATATGACCGTAAACAGAAAGTCTGCAAAATCCTTACAGTCATCGTCATTTCTATGACGTCAAACTATTTATCATCTCCCGTAATCGTTTGTCAACATACAGAAACATGCGTGGAAGGTATTCGCGTTCAAGAATATGGAAGCCCCTTGGGATGAAGGACTTTCGATCCTTTCTAGTGATTGTCCTCAACATGTGTCTTCTTAAGAAGTTGTCTATCGCGGAATATTGGAACGTTTTGCTACCGAGCAAAATATCTGTTTGGTTCAGGAAGGTCATGTCTAGGAACAGATTCCAAAACATTATGAAATTTCATGTAGCAGAATTTCAAATAATGGTTTCGAGACAGGTAACTGGAAATTTAAAAATCTGATACAAATGACGAAGGTATAATTGTTTATGACTTGTGCCCTGACCGAGCCTCGATCGAACGATCTACGGCACCTTGTCATTTAGCCCGAAATATATCTGCAGCTTATCATTATAATAAGATCGTGAGTTCGAGGCCCGGTCGGTGCACGAGTCATAAAATGTTCTTTCTTCTTTCTATATTTCATACTAATGTTGTTCATGACCTGCTGAGTGCGTCAGAACTTCTAAATAAAGGTTACCATGTCTTGCGTGACAGCTTCTTTTGCTCCATACATCTAGGAACTGTACTTCTGTGATGTAGAACCTATCTAACAGGTAGGTATATATAACTCACCGTTAACAGTTCTCATCACGTCTATCAAAGGTTGATTTAACAGTATATGTTCACTATTTTTAAAATTAAAATTGAAAAAAACAAACAAACAAACAAACAAACAAATCATGCTAGTCAAAATCATAGCGAAGGGCCCAAATATTTGTTTTGTAAAATAAAAACTTGCATATTTAGGTAATAACTATCATCAAATAGTAAATTGAGATACTTAAAGGCACATGTTTACGGCGGCGAATTAGGTCCACTCAAAATATTTATGATATACTGAGTTGTACTATACATACAATATAATGAGATGTGCGTACAAGCTATTAAGTTGTACATTCATGGTACTAGGCTGTACGTACAAGATACTAATGTCTACGTCAATAGTTATACAGTTGTGCGTACAGAATACCAAGTTGTACGTACAGAATACTAAGTTGTACGTACAGAATACCAAGTTGTATGTACAGAATACTAAGTTGTACGTACAGAATACCAAGTTGTATGTACAGAATACTAAGTTGTACGTACAGAATACCAAGTTGTATGTACAGAATACTAAGTTGTACGTACAAGTTTCTAAGTTGTACAGAATACTAAGTTGTACGTACAGAGTACTAAGTTGTACGTACAGAGTACTAAGTTGTACGTACAGAATACTAAGTTGTACGTACAGAATACCAAGTTGTATGTACAGAATACGAAGTTGTACGTACAGAATACCAAGTTGTATGTACAGAATACTAAGTTGTACGTACAGAATACTAAGTTTTACGCACAGAATACTAAGTTGTATGTACAGAATACTAAGTTGTACGTACAGAATACTAAGTTGTACGTACAGAATACTAAGTTGTACGTACAGAATACCAAGTTGTACGTACAGAATACTAAGTTTTACGTACAGAGTACCAAGTTGTATGTACAGAATGCCAAGTTGTATGTACAGAATACTAAGTTGTACGTACAGAGTACGAAGTTGTACGTACAGAGTACTAAGTTGTACATACAGAATACCAAGTTGTACATACAGAATACTAAGTTGTATGTACAGAATACTAAGTTGTAAGTACAGAATACCAAGTTGTACGTACATAATACTAAGTTGTACGTACAGAATACCAAGTTTTATGTACAGAATACTAAGTTGTATGTACAGAATGCCAAGTTGTATGTACAGAATACTAAGTTGTACGTACAGAATACCAAGTTGTACGTACAGAATACCAAGTTGTATGTACAGAATACTAAGTTGTACGTACAGAATACGAAGTTGTACGTACAGAGTACTAAGTTGTACATACAGAATACCAAGTTGTACATACAGAATACTAAGTTGTACGTACAGAATACCAAGTTGTACGTACATAATACTAAGTTGTACGTACAGAGTACCAAGTTGTACGTACAGAATAAAAAGTTGTACGACAGAATGCCAAGTTGTATGTACAGAATACTAAGTTGTACGTACAGAAAACGAAGTTGTACGTACAGAGTACTAAGTTGAACGTACAGAATACCAAGTTGTACATACAGAATACTAAGTTGTATGTACAGAATACCAAGTTGTAAGTACAGAATACTAAGTTGTACGTACAAAATACTAAGTTGTACGTACAGAATACCAAGTTGTACGTACAGAATAAAAAGTTGTACGACAGAATGCCAAGTTGTATGTACAGAATACTAAGTTGTACGTACAGAATACGAAGTTGTACGTACAGAGTACTAAGTTGAACGTACAGAATACCAAGTTGTACATACAGAATACTAAGTTGTACGTACAGAATACCAAGTTGTATGTACAGAATACTAAGTTTTACGTACAGAATACTAAGTTGTACATACAGAATACTAAGTTGTACGTACATACTACTAAGTTTTACGCACAGAATACTAAGTTGTATGTACAGAATACTAAGTTGTACGTACAGAATACTAAGTTGTACCTACAGAATACCAAGTTGTATGTACAGAATACTAAGTTGTACGTACAGAATACTAAGTTTTACGCACAGAATACTAAGTTGTATGTACAGAATACTAAGTTGTGCGTATAGAAAAGTAAGTTGTACGTACAGAATACCAAGTTGTACGTACAGAATACTAAGTTGTACATACAGAATACGAAGTTGTACGTACAGAATACGAAGTTGTACGTACAGAGTACTAAGTTGTACATACAGAATACCAAGTTGTTCATACAGAATACTAAGTTGTACGTACAGAATACCAAGTTGTACGTACATAATACTAAGTTGTACGTACAGAGTACCAAGTTGTACGTACAGAATAAAAAGTTGTACGACAGAATGCCAAGTTGTATGTACAGAATACTAAGTTGTACGTACAGAATACGAAGTTGTACGTACAGAGTACTAAGTTGAACGTACAGAATACCAAGTTGTACATACAGAATACTAAGTTGTATGTACAGAATACCAAGTTGTAAGTACAGAATACTAAGTTGTACGTACAGAATACGAAGTTGTACGTACAGAATACTAAGTTGTACGTACAGAGTACCAAGTTGTATGTACAGAATGCCAAGTTGTATGTACAGAATACGAATTTGTAATTACAGAATACGAATTTGTACGTACAGAGTACTAAGTTGTACATACAGAATACCAAGTTGTACATACAGAATACTAAGTTGTATGTACAGAATACTAAGTGGTACGTACAGAATACCAAGTTGTATATACAGAATTCTAAGTTGTACGTACAGAATACCAAGTTGTATGTACAGAATACCAAGTTGTACGTACATAATACTAAATTGTATGTACAGAGTACTAAGTTGTACGTACAGAATACTAAGTTGTACGTACATAATACTAAGTTGAACGTACAGAATACCAAGTTGTACATACAGAATACTAAGTTTTACGTACAGAATACCAAGTTGTACGTACAGAATACTAAGTTGTAAGTACAGAATACTAAGTTGTACGTACAGAATACTAAGTTGTACGTACAGAATACCAAGTTGTATGTACAGAATACTAAGTTGTACGTACAGAATACTAAGTTGTACATACAGAATACTAAGTTTTACGCACAGAATACTAAGTTGCATGTACATAATACTAAGTTGTACGTACAGAATACTAAGTTGTACGTACAGAATACTAAATTGTATGTACAGAATACTAAGTTGTACATACATAATACTAAGTTGTACGTACAGAATACTAAGTTGTACGTACAGAATACTAAATTGTACGTACAGAGTACTAAGTTGTACATACATAATACCAAGTTGTACGTACAGAGTACTAAGTTGTACATACAGAATACCAAGTTGTACGTACAGAATACTAAATTGTACGTACAGAATACTAAATTGTACGTACAGAATACCAAGTTGTAAATACAGAGTACTAAGTTGTACATACAGAATACCAAGTTGTACATACAGAATACTAAGTTGTACGTACAAAATACCAAGTTGTAGGTACATAATACTAAGTTGTACGTACAGAGTACTAAGTTGTACGTACAGAATAAAAAGTTGTACGACAGAATGCCAAGTTGTATGTACAGAATACTAAGTTGTACGTACAGAATACGAAGTTGTACGTACAGAGTACTAAGTTGAACGTACAGAATACCAAGTTGTACGTACAGAATACTAAATTGTACGTACAGAATACTAAATTGTACGTACAGAATACCAAGTTGTACATACAGAGTACTAAGTTGTACATACAGAATACCAAGTTGTATGTACAGAATACGAAGTTGTACATACAGAATACTAAGTTGTACGTAAGATACTAAGTTGTACGTACAATATACTGAGTTGTGCGTTCAAAATACTAAGTTGTACGTACAAGTTTAATATTTTTTACAGTGACCTTAATATTCCAACGTACGTGTCAACCGAGTCATATAAAATATATTGATAAGAAATATTTCCATTTCTGTTGTATTATATAACATGTGGATATTATAAGGAAATTCTTTTACACCAAATTAACAGCTACTCTCAGGAAAATCAAACCGATGCCAGGGACCATTAGGAACGGAAATCCTGATCCAGAGACACCTATATACATGAGAAATGGTCAAATGTTATGTCTCGTTTATCGAGAAAATGATGACAAGAAACCTACTAGGTTACTAAGTACACGTATCCCAGCTCAGCAGCTACCTACCGGAAGGCCACGCACTGTCCAAAGTTACACTAAGTATATGGGCGCTGTACTTACTGTTATCAAAGGGGGAAAATGTGTGGAAAAGATTGCACTTATTTTGTTTCACAGAATCATGCTGAACGCGTATGTCCCGATTAAAATTCATTCAGCTTGTTGTCGAGTCACTTGCTGATTTAGGACCTATAAATGCGTTGCCAAGAAACCGACGTCCAAGACAGAGGCTGGATTTGCTCCCAGTACGAAGGAGAAAAGACTGTTGTATTTGTTCAACACGAGCTCCGGGGGGTGTTAGGAGGCGAAGTAGGACAGTTTGCTCAATATGCAAACGTGGAGTCAACAGGCACTGTCTTACGATGCACGCAGTATGTAATGAACACTAAAAACAATTCTACTGTACATTGTATTGTTATCAACGAACAAGGTGGTGTTGGAAGGGTTAGTGTATACTCTACGCTTAAATGTTTATGAGAAATAACGCAAGGAAAATGTTATCATTAAGACATTTATCGTGGAGGGGTGGTCCTGGATCGGTTGTTGGAACGCTCATTAAACATTTAAACGTCATTTAAGATAATTTATTGTCAGTGTGTAAACACGATTTTGGAGCTCGTCGGAGCGGTTAGGTAATCCTAACGAAAATGTGTCAATTATTGTTTTTGTTTGAAATTATTGCCATAATAACTATACATTCCCTTTCTTCAGCGAGAATACTGTAACGAAACGTGTTGTCTTAAAAAACATATTTTTTTGTATAAATTGGTAAAAGTGAGTTTAACGAAAGTTGAACTGGTAAAGGGAAGTAACTCGTATTTTTGTCTCGCACAAAACATCAGATCAAATGATTCCCCTTGCAAAAATATACACGGGTAAAAGCTACCAAAACAAAACTGCATTTATATGTTGTAAATTCAGTTATATATAGTTGGGTTAAGGTATTTGCCGAAACGGACTTAGAATTACCGAAACGGAGAAAAAATGGGGTCTAAATTGGCATTATTTTCAGAGAATGGACTCAAATATATGTGCATCATTGCACGACTGTATCATATGTAAAATTTTAGGGGTTTATTTGACCGAGAAGTATTTAAAATCAAATTTTAATAATTGTGATTCACAGCCCGATTTTCGTCTGAGTTGAATATGTTGTTGAAATAATATAATTATTAAGACGTAAATTAAGATACATTGTATTAAAGACACTTGAATAAACTGTATATATAGAGAATAATACATACCTTTTTCCATATCGGACCCAATATTGGGTCCGATATGGAAAAAGGTATGTTTTATTCAATTTATTGTATTCTTAGTAATAAATCACAGAACATTAATCAAAACAACAATTATAACTTGACAAGAAAAATCAGATTCAAATTTTTAATGTATTGAATTATAAACACTTTATAATATTGAAGTTTTTTAAGTCTTTATGAAGTTCATATCTGTCAAATTTATAATGATTTCTAAATAAGTTCCTTTCCAAAGGTGTTTCTACCATGTCACTGATCAAGGATCAAGAATAAACATTGATTTGAATCAGTCAGAATCACTGTCAATTATCATCCTTGCTCTTTTCCTGCCCCTACATGTACTTGCTTCCTGATCATCACATTGCTGCAAGCGAATTTAAAATCTTCTCTCCCATGTCCTCATTCCTTCGTCTACTCGACGCCATGTTGTTTGTTTTGGTTTCGCTGACAACACAGCACCTACGTCAAAACCCGAGAGACCCGAATAGTTTGATGAGACGCAAAATTTAGAGGTGTTCCGCGAAGAGGGCCAATACAGGGTTTGGGGTGCATTACTGAATCAATAATGCATGGGTAAGGATTACGGATCGGGAGATTTGGCGCCATAATGCATATGCAAAAAAAAATGTATTTATTACTAAGTATACAATAAAATTCAATAATCAACACAACGGTTGCTGAATTGAAATAATTTATCTTTTAAGAATCTTATTTTTATATAAATGTTACAAAATAACTTTTTAACATGTTTTCTAATTCCAACATCATCATTATGCAAATTCCACATGAACTTGTTTAATACAAAATTAGAATTAATCAAAGTACTAGGAGTACTGTAGCGCTAAAACGCTTGTGCAAATTTATCACTTGACAATATTTTACACGTTTTTTTCTGTTGGAATTGTATCACAAACAGGATTTCCCTTATTTTTGAGCTAGTCGATATTCAGTTCTTCAATTGGTTCATTACCGTAATTTGACAGATAACACGTTTGGACCTGACCAAACTCACATGTCCATTGTATTCATTTTAGTTAGCCAAAAGCCGTTTGAAAGTGTTAACACAGGTGTTTCATTGAATATGGTTGATGTTAACTTATTCCAACACATGTTGTTGACTTCTATTACATGAACGCACCAGTCAAATGTAACTAGTTTAAGGTAAAAATGAATGTCAGACGGACACTGCAACATTTTGAAGCTTTTACCCTGGTCATTGTATTGAGAAGATTTAGTGAAAAGACTATTCCGACTCTCAACGCTATCAGATTAATTAAATCTTAAAGAATGAAGAATTTGACCGGACTCTACTAAGTTTAAAGAAACCCGCTATATTCTGATTCAGTCATCCACCGATTGCAAAAGTGGCGATCGAACATGGCCGAACTGTTAAGGCATGTCAACCTGTTACTAAGTTTGATGGAAATCTCTCGGACTACACATACTCCCAAACAACCTAAAATTCTACTTGCACACATGTATTAATGGCAACCCAAGATGCTCATTCACGCTCTCCTAACATTATAATGACGCATAACCGGGGGAGTCCTTGAGACATCAGTGTATAAAAATAACTCGCCGCATTTATTTTTATCGCGAGATTTGTCACATAGCCGAGAACGAGGCTATAACAACGTGCACTGCACATAAACTACACACATGGCCGTTGTTTACATATCGAGCATACGTGAACTTTGCTTAATAATGTTTTCATTTTAACATATTAACAGAATAATAGCGTAATAACTGAATAAAACAAACAGACATAGTTTACATTTAAATACCTAATTTTAAAATGTAGCAATATGCATACAACAAAACATCGATAAAATTCTAGATCGGTTAAGTTGACAATGATCAAAAAGCTAACCAGCAATCCAATAGACGTCATGCTAAATCGGAATTAGAATATATTCCTTTTCTTCTCTCGCTAAGGTCCAATGACTCATTTCCTTTGGGACTATTTCACATAGAAACTTGGTCTGTCGGACCCAGTTAATATTTTTGGGAATTTCCCGTATACTTTCATAAATACACATTTTTCTCTAGTTTTTGATTCGCGATAATGTATTATGTATATGTTAAGACTGAGAACTGTCAAGAGCCCGAAATCTAAATATTTCATTAGGGGTATGTGGCTTAACGCAAAGGATATAGGAAACTCCAATACTTTGCATGTTTGGATTTAAAAATTGATTCACGGAGAAGTATGTTTTGTGATATTTATAGCTATGATTACAATTTTTCAATACCATAATTACTTGAAAACAAAGCAATATTTTAGACTTTGTGATATGCCTGAAATTATACTTTCTGAATACATCATTTTGATGAATAATTGTATGTATGTAATTACAGTTTATAAGAAACATGCATTTAGTCTAAAATTGCATGAACAGGAATACGAACAAAAGTAATGGCAAACAATATGTTAAAGATGTTAAAGATTTATTGATCATCATCGTAACTGACATAGCACACGTTACTTCGGTACACCGACAACTAATACAACTGGCATTATAATACAGGTTTCATCCTTACATGAACAGCTGATGTAACTGACGAAGTACATGTTACTTTGCTTTTGTTTCATCGCCAGAAAGGCCCGAGTGGTTTTCGGATTGTATGTACACAAAATACGTGCGTACAGGCTTGCATAGTTCCAATACATGGCATCCAGTAGGATTAAAATCTCAAGAGTCAGTGTCATTTGTAATTTTATTTATCCTTTTTTTTTTATTTATACTGAAACAGTATAATAACGATAATCAATTAAAACTCAAGGATTTTGTTTATCTCACTTGGCGCGGCGACGCACTTGCAGGGAGCGCGAAGCGTGAATATGGCGAGAGATACGAGCATGAACTTTTTCGATCCGATCACGGAGAGAGATATCGATAGCTAATCTAATTTTTATCATTTTCTTTTTTTGCATTTCAGCAATAACAAATATATCGTTGTGTGGTGTTGATTTCAGCGAAAGGTTCGCTATTTGCTCAATCTAAGGCACATTAACGACGCGAGTGGAGACGAAGGATCGTTGGTTAATGTTTTTACTGCTAAAAAAACGAGCCTGTGACGGTCTCGCATATTGTATAAACATCGTATGTGATATATATGGCTTGGTCGATGCCTCCATAATATTTAGATCTGTTTTCTATGTCAATGCCATGAAATTGCGAAAAAATGGGGGACAGAGTTATGAGGAAGAGTACCGGGAGCTGGCAACCGAGTTTGGTGGATTTGAGGTATATGCCGAAACGGACTTAGAATTACCAAAACGGAGAGAAACAAGAGATCCCAGAGGGATCTTGGCGTCCACCATTGAATGATCTGTATAGATTCCATGTTAGATTGATCTTCTCTCTATTTTCTCTTCCTCTTACTAATCTGTGTAAATTGAGAAACATCCCTCCAGTACTTTTCAAACAAATTGGTTTGGTTTAGTTTGTTTGACGTCCTATTAACAGCCAGGGTGATTTAGGGCGTGCCAGGTTTTGGAGGTGGAGGAAAGCCGGAGTACCCGGAGAAAAACCCACCGGCCTACGGTCAGTACAAAGGGAACCTATATATGAAATTTGAGATTTAGCGATAATGGCTGTCTGTCGGCCATGTTGTTTTCAGATTGGTCCCAAAAATGCAATACGAGGGACCAAAAGGAACCTACATATGAAATTTCAGGAGGATCCCTTCTGTACTCTCTGAGAAATAGCGATAACAAACTTCAATTGTCAAAATGTAAGATGGCTGCTTGTCGGTCATGTTGTTTTCCGATTGACACCAACATGAAATATGCATAACTAGGGACCAAGGACAACCTACATATGAAACTTCAGAAAGATCCCTTCAGTACGTTCTGAGAAATAGCGATAACAATCTTCAATTGTCAAAATCCAAGATGGCTGCCTGTCGGCCATGTTGTTTTCTGACTGGTCCCAAAATGAAATATGCATAACTAGGGACCAAGGGCAACGTCAATTGTCGTATTGTGACATCACATTTTTCGCGCCATTCTCGGATTTTTTTTCATAGTGGTATAATTAATTTTTCTTTGTTTTCATGGTTAATACTTAAATGTGATTGGTCGAATAATTCTTTTCATTCTTCTATGAAAGAAATTCCGAGAATGGCGCAAAAAATGTGACGTCACAATACGACAATTGACGTTGCGTATTGATTTGAGAAAAAGAATCTCATTTAAAGCCAGTAAAATTGTACATAAAACATGTTTTAAATTAGAAAATCATTTTCAAAAATTAATTATAAGCGTTTAAAATGAAAAAAAAAAAAAAAAAATCTCAACCAATCAGAAAGCCGCATTCTGCAAACAAGTAATGAAAAATTAATTATTTAAGCATTGATGTCAATTATTTTTTAGTTTCATCGGGGTATGAATAAATTTTGTTTGCAAACTTATGAATCCGCGTAGCGGATTCTTATAGAAGTTTGCAAACAATTTTTTTTTCATACCCCGATGAAACTAAAAAATAATTGACATCAACGTTTATAATCAATTTTTGAAAATAACTTTCTAATTTAAAACATGTTTTATGCACAATTTACAGGTTTTCTATGGTATTTTTTTTAATTTCAAATCAATACGCATCGTCAATTGTCGTATTGTGATGTCATATTTTTCGCGCCATCCTCGGATTTTTGTTTTAATATTGGTATGAGAAAAATCTCAACCGATCAGAAAGCCGCATTCTGCGTACAAACAACGGAAAATTAATCATTACACTATGGTTTCACTATCACTGGGATATGACAACATGCATACTTTTATATTTAGTGGATAGTACACGGTTTATTTGAATTGTTGTGAAAGTCCTGTTACCGAAAATTTAAATACATATTTGGATTTACTCTGTATGCGTAGCGATATGTGCGTTTCGACAAAATCAGTGTTGATGTGTTTCTAATGGCCCAATCGTTATGTGAAGGTTTGTGCACTTGTTCAATTTCATTTCGGATTTTACTTGCCTAGATGCCTATAAACGGACGAAATGAACGTTTCAATCAATAAATGATGGTTAGAACAATATTTACTTTAATTCATTCAACAAAATACATACCATTTGGTACTGTATAATACTTTCTGTTCATGTGTTTGCTACGTGGCTATTAGCCTAGCCCCACCGTACCTCTAACATATTTAACAAATAACGGGCCTAGAAATACAGAAAATGTTAGAACAGTAACTTTTGGTGAATATAGACTATTCGTTCTTAACAGATATATATATCAAATATAATAAGTATAGATATTGACAGTTGAATTATGAACTGCAAATTGTCCTTTGAGTTTTTGAGAGTTCTGATGAAAGATAAGTTGACTCTTTTGGGTGACGTAAGACTTCTGAGGGCAAGGTCGTTTATTTTGTTGTTGAGTCTGACGAACCAGCTGATTGTGAAGCGAGCTCGTTGGTGAACGTTTGTTCAGGACGTTTAATCGGGCATGATGGTTTCTGATTAACACCAGCTCTAGCTTGGAGAATGTCAGAGTATTGCTATTTTTGCGACTCCGAAAAATTAAAATGCTTCAGTGACAACTCATTACGATGACCTGAAATTCTCATAATAGGCCTTTACTCAACTCCCGCGTGCGCCAAAACAGTTATTGATGTAGCCCTAACACAATGGTTCAGGGATTTGGCACTGGAAACTGTTTTCATCATATTGCTGAGCGTATTTTTTAATTTAATCCTAAATGTTGCGGAGTTATTTTAGCTATGAGGCGACATGACGCCATATTGTTTCAATTAGAAACTGGGCCTGGCTTAATCGCGATGGGCGGAGCTTAACACAATTGATCATGGTTCTATCGCAGATTAGAAAATGGTCCGTATCAAATCAAACACGCGTTGCAAACGAATCGTTTTAGAATATGAAATTAGCCAGAACATTTATATAAAAGACAGGTCCAAGTGTTAGACAGACACATGTTACCTAAATTGAATTCTGTATCAATATCTGGTTCTTCATAGAACTTTACAGAACATGATATCATTTTTATAAAAACTTGACAGAACATGATATCATCATTTGTTTTGTTCATTGATCAGTCATATTATCTGCATTATTTTTTTTCACGAAATCATGCATCCTTTTGGTTAGATAATAATTGAACAATATAGGTCCTAACAGCTGCATCTCATATTGATATCATGATATATTAAATAATAAACGGCTGAAGGTAGGCTTACAGACAGCTATATTGTACCCCAACAAATAAATCAAATCTGAAATCTTGTTTCAATGGTTAAACAAATTTGTTTACATCATGCTGAAGAGAAGAAGGAGCTTTCTTTGTCATCTGTCACGAATCCGAATTCCGATGTCATCCACGGTGTATCTTTAGGTCTAATCGTAATCTTTTTGAACGAAATACATATATGAGGAAAATCTAAATAAATTTTGCTAAAGTTTTCACACGCAATATCAACTGACCCGCACCTCGTTATCATATTCTCCCATTCAAAATTTGATATTAAATCACTGAATTTATTAAAATCTGCAAGCTTGTATACCCAAACCTTACGTTTCAGATTTGAGTGTTGTCAGTGTTACGATACCATAGGCGAGCTGCGTAAAGTAGTTAATTTTAAATTATATAGCCGATTGTAACGTTTGGGGAGTTAATATTTGTGGTTTACCACAGACTGAAAACATCTGTAAAGGCGACGATTGCAATTTTCACAAACGTTTGAAATTTAGGAATCCTGATTGAAAAAAAGAGTTTCGCTATAAGATAGCAATTCCTTTATTTCGATTGAACATCAATTTGAAGTTACTGTCAAAATGTTCAAACGCCTGTGCAATTTTCTTTTTTATTCTATTACACTATGGTTTCACTATCACTGGGATATGACAATGAACACCGACGAAAGGGACTTGTACATGCATAATTTTATACTATGAAATTAGCCAGAACATTTATATAAAAGACAGGTCCAAGTGTTAGACAGACACATGTTACCTAAATTGAATTCTGTATCAATATCTGGTTCTTCATAAAACTTTGCAGAACATGATATCATTTTTATAAAAACTTGACAGAACATGATATCATTTTTATAAAAACTTGACAGAACATGGTATCATTATTAGTTTTGTTTATTGATCAGTCATATTGTCTGCATTATTTTTTTTTCACGAAATAATGCATCCTTTTGGTTTGATAATAATTGAACAATATACAGTATGTAGGTCCTAACAGCTGCATCTCATATTGATATCATGATGTAAATAAATAATAAACGACGGAAGTTAGGCTTACAGACAGCTTTATTGTATTCCAACAAATAAATCAAATCTGAATATTTTGTTTCAATGGTTAAACATGTAAAATTGGGCATATCCTGGTTAGCCATTCTGAAGTCCTGTGTGCCATATCTTACTGCCATCATAATGAAAAGTAGAGAAATCCAGTGGAAATGTCTACACAACATATTCTTTAAAAATCATATACTACTGAAAAGCTGATGGTTAATATAACATCTGTAAGGTTAACTTTGAAAATAAAATAAAGCTTTAACATGTATATTTTGACCAAAGAAAAGTGTGTTTGGTACCACTAAAATGTGTTATCTCTCAACATTTCATTTATTTAAGTTTGAACCGGTGTATACTTTACTGCCTCTATTTAAACTTTTATCCCATTATTCATTTTTACCAAATGGTACTTGCAGATGTCAAAGAAATGAAATAAATTTTGAAAACAACGTAAACAATGAAGTACAGTATAGTAATGTTGTAAAGATTTAAAGTACAGTATGGTAATGTTATCAAGGTTTAAAGTACAGAATGGAAATGTTATAGAGGTATCAAGTACAGTATGGTAATGTTATCAAGGTTTAAAGTACAGAATGGAAATGTTATAGAGGTATGAAGTACAGTATGGAAATGTTATAGAGTTATCAAGTACAGTATGGTAATGTTATAGAGGTATCAAGTACAGTATGGTAATGTTATAGAGGTATCAAGTACAGTATGGTAATGTTATAGAGGTATTAAGTACAGTATGGTAATGTTATAGAGGTATCAAGTACAGTATGGTAATGTTATAGAGGTATCAAGTACAGTATGGTAATGTTATAGAGGTATCAAGTACAGTATGGTAATGTTATAGAGGTATCAAGTACAGTATGGTAATGTTATAGAGGTATCAAGTACAGTATGGTAATGTTATAGAGGTATCAAGTACAGTATGGTAATGTTATAGAGGTATCAAGTACAGTATGGTAATGTTATAGAGGTATCAAGTACAGTATGGTAATGTTATAGAGGTATCAAGTACAGTATGGTAATGTTATAGAGGTATCAAGTACAGTATGGTAATGTTATAGAGGTATCAAGTACAGTATGGTAATGTTATAGAGGTATCAAGTACAGTATGGTAATGTTATAGAGGTATGAAGTACAGTATGGTAATGTTATAGAGGTATGAAGTACAGTATGGTAATGTTATAGAGGTATGAAGTACAGTATGGTAATGTTATAGAGGTATCAAGTACAGTATGGTAATGTTATAGAGGTATGAAGTACAGTATGGTAATGTTATAGAGGTATGAAGTACAGTATGGTAATGTTATAGAGGTATCAAGTACAGTATGGTAATGTTATAGAGGTATCAAGTACAGTATGGTAATGTTATAGAGGTATCAAGTACAGTATGGTAATGTTATAGAGGTATGAAGTACAGTATGGTAATGTTATAGAGGTATGAAGTACAGTATGGTAATGTTATAGAGGTATGAAGTACAGTATGGTAATGTTATAGAGGTATGAAGTACAGTATGGTAATGTTATAGAGGTATGAAGTACAGTATGGTAATGTTATAGAGGTATGAAGTACAGTATGGTAATGTTATAGAGGTATAAGTACAGTATGGTAATGTTATAGAGGTATGAAGTACAGTATGGTAATGTTATAGAGGTATGAAGTACAGTATGGTAATGTTATAGAGGTATGAAGTACAGTATGGTAATGTTATAGAGGTATCAGTACAGTATGGTAATGTTATAGAGTATCAAGTACAGTATGGTAATCTAAGGGTATCAGTCAGTATGGTAATGTTATAGAGGTTTAAGTACAGTATGTAATGCTATAATGTTTATCATAACAATATTTTTGAGTGCGAATGTAAAGTATTTTGATTTGATACGTGGTATAAAGAAAGAGTTCGCAAATGGTGAAATATTTGTGGTATGTTATAAGACGAAATTAAATTATAAGAATAACATAATATTTTATGTTATACAGTCATAACATAAAAAATGGAGTGTATCCTTCATAAACGCTATGGTTGTATTTAGAGTACACTCCAGTTTTTTTGTTATGATGTATACAGAAAAAATATTGTAATGTTATAGAAGTATGAAGTACAGTATGGTAATGTTATAGAGGTATGAAGTACAGTATGGTAATGTTATAGAGGTATGAAGTACAGTATGGTAATGTTATAGAGGTATGAAGTACAGTATGGTAATGTTATAGAGGTATCAAGTACAGTATGGTAATGTTATAGAGGTATCAAGTACAGTATGGTAATGTTATAGAGGTATGAAGTACAGTATGGTAATGTTATAGAGGTATGAAGTACAGTATGGTAATGTTATAGAGGTATCGAAGTACAGTATGGTAATGTTATAGAGGTATGAAGTACAGTATGGTAATGTTATAGAGGTATGAAGTACAGTATGGTAATGTTATAGAGGTATGAAGTACAGTATGGTAATGTTATAGAGGTATCAAGTACAGTATGGTAATGTTATAGAGGTATGAAGTACAGTATGGTAATGTTATAGAGGTATCAAGTACAGTATGGTAATGTTATAGAGGTATGAAGTACAGTATGGTAATGTTATAGAGGTATGAAGTACAGTATGGTAATGTTATAGAGGTAGTATGGTAATGTTATAGAGGTATGAAGTACAGTATGGTAATGTTATAGAGGTATGAAGTACAGTATGGTAATGTTATAGAGGTATGAAGTACAGTATGGTAATGTTATAGAGGTATGAAGTACAGTATGGTAATGTTATAGAGGTATGAAGTACAGTATGGTAATGTTATAGAGGTATGAAGTACAGTATGGTAATGTTATAGAGGTATCAAGTACAGTATGGTAATGTTATAGAGGTATGAAGTACAGTATGGTAATGTTATAGAGGTATAAGTACAGTATGGTAATGTTATAGAGGTATGAAGTACAGTATGGTAATGTTATAGAGGTATGAAGTACAGTATGGTAATGTTATAGAGGTATCAAGTACAGTATGGTAATGTTATAGAGGTATCAAGTACAGTATGGTAATGTTATAGAGGTATCAAGTACAGTATGGTAATGTTATAGAGGTATCAAGTACAGTATGGTAATGTTATAGAGGTATCAAGTACAGTATGGTAATGTTATAGAGGTATCAAGTACAGTATGGTAATGTTATAGAGGTATCAAGTACAGTATGGTAATGTTATAGAGGTATAAGTACAGTATGGTAATGTTATAGAGGTATCAAGTACAGTATGGTAATGTTATAGAGGTATCAAGTACAGTATGGTAATGTTATAGAGGTTTAAGTACAGAATGCTAATGTTAATGAAGATTTAAAGTACAGTATGGTAATGTTATAGAGGTATCAAGTACAGTATGGTAATGTTATAGAGTTATCAAGTACAGTATGGTAATGTTATAGAGGTATCAAGTACAGTATGGTAATGTTATGGAGGTAATGTTATAGAGGTATCAAGTACAGTATGGTAATGTTATAGAGGTATCAAGTACAGTATGGTAATGTTATAGAGGTATCAAGTACAGTATGGTAATGTTATAAATGTTTAAAGTACAGTATGGTAATGTTATAGAGGTATCAAGTACAGTATGGTAATGTTATAGAGGTATCAAGTACAGTATGGTAATGTTATAGAGGTATCAAGTACAGTATGGTAATGTTATAGAGTTATCAAGTACAGCATGGCAATGTTATAAATGTTTTAAGTACAGTATGGTAATGTTATAGAGGTTTGAAGTACAGTATGGTAATGTTATAAAGGTTTAAAGTACAGTATGGTAATGTTATAGAGGTATCAAGTACAGTATGGCAATGTTGAGTTCCACTCCGTCTCTGTCTTATCTGTCGAGTCCCGCTCCGTCCCTCTCTTATTGGTCGAGCCCACTCCGTCTCTCTCTTATATTTCGAACCCACTCCGTCTCTGTCTTATTTGTCGAGTCCCGTCCGTCCCGCCCCTCCCTCTCTTATCTGTCGAGTCCCGCCCGTCTCTCTCTTATATGTCGAATCCCGTTTCGTCCCTCTCTTATAAGTCGAGTCCTGCTCCGTCCCTTTCTTATCCGTCGAGTCCCGCCCGTCCCTCTCTTATGATCGAGTCCCGCTCCGTCCCTGTCTTATCGATCGACTTCCGCCACGTCCATCTCTTATATGTTGAGTTTCATTCCGTCCCTCTCTTATTGATCGAGTCCCACTCCGTCCCTTTCTTATCGATCGAGTCCCGCCACGTCCCTCTCTTATATGTTAAGTTTCGTTCCGTCTCTCTCTTATTTGTCGAGTCCCGCTCCACCCCTCTCTTATCTGTCGAGTCCCGCTCCGTCCCGCTCCGTCCCGCTCCGTCCCGCCTGTCCCCCTCTTATCTGTCGAATCCCGTTCCGTCCCTCTCTTATCTGTCGAGTCCTGCACCGTCCCTCTCTTATCTGTCGAGTCTCGCCTGTCCCTCTCTTATCGATCGAGTCCCGCTCCGTCTCTCTCATATTTGTCGAGTCCCGCTCCGTCCCGCCTGTCCCCCTCTTATCTGTCGAATCCCGTTCCGTGTCTCTCTTATCTGTCGAGTCCTGCTCCGTCCCTCTCTTATCTGTCGAGTACCGCCACGTCCCTCTCTTATCTGTCGAGTCCCGCTCCGTCCCTCTCTTATCGATCGAGTCCCGCTCCGTCTCTCTCATATTTGTCGAGTCCCACTCCGTCCCTCTCTTTTCTGTCGAGTCCTATTCCGTCCGTCTCTTATCGATCGAGTACCGCCACGTCCCTCTCTTATCTGTCGAGTCCCGCTCCGTCCCTCTCTTTTCTGTCGAGTCCTATTCCGTCCGTCTCTTATCTGTCGAATCCCGCCCGTCCCTCTCTTATGATCGATTCCCGCCCGTCCCTCTCTTATATGTCGAGTCCCACCCGTCCCTCTATTATCTGTTGAGGCCCGCTCCGTCCGTCTTATTAACCTTTCTAATTTCCAATTTGTTTTACATATAATTCAAATCATATGTTTTATTGATTCCCATCTTTCTTTTAGGTACGCCCGAACCTGGGTATGCTGTTCAACTTCAATGAGAAGTTTTACAAAACACAAACACATTTTGCAGAACAAGGCAGAAAAGCTTTATTTTCTCTGACAACTTTTCATAGAAATTATTGCTTGGATGTAGAAACCTATTCTTTTATTTTTGATTCGTATGTAAATAGTATTTTATGTTATGCATCGGAAATATGGGGATTTCATAAAGCACCGGATGTCGAAAGCGTACATTTAAAATTCTATAAAAAAATACTTAAGGTGCCTAAATCAACTTGCAATGACTTTGTTTACTGTGAATTGGGTAGATTACTAATTATTATTAGAACATAAGGAGTGTTCAAATATTGATTAAAGTTGAAACAATCGGATAATTTGGTATTGAAAACATGTCTTGATGAAATGGTAAATGACAATGACATGTGGATATGTGACATTAAGAATGAATTAGCCGCTTTAGGTATCGAGTATATGTTTGATTCTAATTTACCAGTAAACTATGGTTTTAAAATCATAGAGCAGAGATTGACCGATATTACAAAACAAAACATGTCAACAGATATCTGGTTCATCGAAAGGTAGATTATATCGATATCTGATCGAAAGTCACTGTGTACAGTTTTATCTATGTAAACCTATAGAAACTAAATATAAATGTACAAATTGTGTATGTTAACTAAGTTTAGAACATCCGCACACAAATTAAATATATAAATAGGTAGACATAATAATATAACTAAGAAATAGAAGCTGTAGCAATTGTGATTTGGGTGACATCAAGGATGAGTTTCATTTTATTTTGATACATTTTGTAAGTCCATTATATACAGATCTGAGAGTAAAATATATAAAACAATATTACGAAAAAAGACCATCTGTTTTTAAATTATTCCAACTATTATCTGTTAATAATGTTAGAGAGCTGACAAATTTAGGTAAATATCTATACTTGGCCAGCAAAAGACAAAATTGATTAGCGTAGATAATTTTATATCGAACAATTTTCATGTACAGGTATGTAAAACTCTCCTGTACACATCTGTATTGCATAAAATATTTAATGTTATATATCTTGTATACCTATAGGCCTTAGGGCTTTTGGTAAATAAAGAATTTGAACTTGAACCCTATTGCGAGCAGCAGCAGCAGCGACATTAGGACCACATTCTCGAGGACATAAATGGTATCCCGTCTCACTGACAGAATTTAAAGTTTTTATTGGAATTATAATAAACATGGGAATGATTAAGAAGCCGTCCATCCATTCGTATTGGTCGACAAAAGCAAGTCAACAAACACTATGGTTTCGTTTCGTTATGTCAAGAAATCGGTTTCAAAATATTTTGAAATACTTCCATACCGTCGACAATTCAGATACCAAAACGGAATGATGCTACCTATAACCCATGTGACAAATTTAAACATTTCGTCCAACACGTGAACATGCTATTTAAACTCCACTACATACCCTCACAGAATCTTACCATTGACAAATCACTGATTAGTACGAAGAATAGAACTGAAATAACTCAGTATATTCCTTCGAAGCACTGCAAGTTCGAGGCCAAAGTTTGGATGTTGGTTGAGTCGGTAACTGGATATATATTGTATATGTCGGTCTACCGGGGTCGCAGATATGATCCTGTTCCTGCTGGACAAACGCAGGGATCTTCTGTAGTATTTGAGTTATTGGAAGCGGCGGGATTGCTAAATAAATGGTTTCATTTGATAACCGACAGGTTTTTTTCCTCAATAGATCTTGCAAGAAGACCTTTCCAGTATTATACCTTTACGTTTTTTTCTCTATATAAAAGTAATGTGATAATTTGACTATCAGCCTCGAGAGGATTGCGCATGTGTTTCCAGGACTATCACATCGTGTGACAGTTCGAAAAAACTGTCACACGGCAAACTGTCACACGGCGAACTGTCACATCCCCTGCTGTAACGTCGTCAGAACGTTTGAAAGACACAACGACATGTAAGCGCTTAATTGACACAGATTGTTTGTTGTTGCAGACGGTAGCCTAACATTTTGTTTTCTCTCACGGAACTGTCAAAACGCCACAGACGTAGAGATCGAGTCATTATTAACGGACAGAGATAGCCAAAACACTCAAAGGGTCATACAAAAGTCTGTCAAGTTAATGGAGGACTATATAAAGCAGATTCTCATACCAGCACAAACATCTATATAGAGAACAAAACGTAAAAGTATAATAAAACAGTTATCAAATGGGGAGCCTGAAGTTGGTTCCGAGTTCCGTTTAAGTAAAACGGAACTCGGAACCGTTTAAGAAAAACGGAACTAGGAACCAGTTCCGAGTTCCGATTTAGTAAAACGGAACTGGAAACCAGTTCCGAGTTCCGTTTAAGAAAAACTGAAATACTATGAATTAGCTTTATTGATTAAGGTCCCAGTTCCGAGTTCCGTTTAAGAAAAACTGAAATACTATGTATTAGCTTTATTGATTAAGGTCCCAGTTCCGAGTTCCGTTTAAGAAAAACTGAAATACTATGTATTAGCTTTATTGATGAAGGTCCCAGTTCCGAGTTCCGTTTAACCAGTTCCGAGTTCCGTTTAGCCAGTTCCGAGTTCCGTTTAAGTAAAAACACGAGTGACCGCTGTTCAATCATGTACATACATATCGAATTTCATCAATATTGGACAATATCTAAATCTGAACCAATCAGAGCTAAGTTGATGGCGGCCATTTTGTTAAAACTATGAAATTGAGGTTACGAGAGGGACATGTGTACATGATGCACATGTAGGTATGGAATGTCATTACAATCTTACAATAATTTAATTTGGACCAATCAGAGGCCAGTTATAATAGGACTGAGACCACAATTAAGTACTTCCGGGTTCAGGCCCCACGAATGAAGTCCCCTCAAAAATGTATGTATTTCAGGAAAATAAATCAAATGCCTCTTTGAACTTGATTTCTGTTGATTAATTTAATGTGGATTTATAGTAGAGATGTCAATCTAGGTTTTGTGATGTAAAATAATAATATTGATAATTTATTATGTGCTCCAGGACCCTGTGTGATGAGTCCTGATTTGACCTTTACCCCTGACCCGGATGTATATAATCCACGTTGGTGACACATTTTGACAGCTATCTCCAGAAAATGCCGAACATGCTGGGTTGAAACTTTTATATTTTGTTTCTCAGATGTTGGTCTTGGCCAGGTGAGATAGAAAGTTGCATATGAGATTTTGGGAATTTATTATGAATTTTAATGGACAATGAAACATATAGCGAAGCTAATTGTGGTCTCGGTCCTAATATGATAGGCCCTGAAATCCATGTTTTTATTTGACAAATCCACATTTTTTGGCCGATTCTCTTTAAATTTGACATGCTTGTTGACAGTTATATTTGTGATTAGTTAGTAAAGCTATTTTTCAAATTTAACATGAATTTAACTTCAAATTAAATTTTAAAATGATTTTTTATGTTATTTTTTTTAGAATTTTTAAAATTATTTTTGTATTGTTTTTTATTTAAATATTTGACATGGTCATGTATTCTATAGGGACTGATTGTTAGATTTGAAAATTTAAAACATATTTATTTTAATTTTTTTAATTGTTTTGAGGGTATTAGCTATTGTATCCAGAGACACAACATTCCCGACCACCGCCACGGGGAGGCTCCTTCTTTAGGTAGTCATATATATTTGTATATGTAACTTTTTTGTTGTTGTTACACATTTGGTTTTGAATTTTGAATTCAATGTCTTATTTTCAGGTTTCCCACTGTCTCTTAAACAGTTTGTTTTGGCTTCTCAACATAGATGATCCTGAAGCTGATTGTCACCCCTGCAGGATCTAGCTGTCCTCTCCTGTAGTCAGACTTCCGAGCAGACTTGGACCTCTCGCATGATCTTTGTGCTATTCTACTAGAAGCGATAGGGTTCTCTTCTTCATTTTAGGTTTATACTACTGTCCTTGTAGAGTAATTAAGACAACCCCCAAATTATGATATAAAATCTGTGGCCTTGTAGAGTAAGACACTCTCAAAGTATGATATATGGTCTTCGGTCCTTGTAGAGTAAGACAACTCCCAAGTATGATATATGATATACTGACCTTGTAGAGTAAGACAATTCCCAAGGTATGATATATAGTCTACCAACCTGGTAGAGTAAGACAACTTCCAAGGTATGATATATAGTCTACAATCCTTGTAGAGTAAGACAACTCCCAAGTATGATATATAATATACTGACCTTGTAGAGTAAGACACTCACTTCCAAGGTATGATATATAGTCTACTGTCCTTGTAGAGTAAGACAACTTCCAAGGTTTGATATACAGTCTACTGTCCTGTAGAGTAAGACAACTTCCAAGGTATGATATCTAGTCTACTGTCCTGTAGAGTAAGACAACTCCAAAGGTATGATATATAGTCTACTGTCATTGTAGAGTGAGACAAGTCCCAATGTATGATATAAAATCTGTGGCCTTGTAGAGTAAGACACTCTCAAAGTATGATATATGGTCTTCGGTCCTTGTAGAGTAAGACAAGTCCCAAGGTATGATATATAGTCTACTGTCCTTGTAGAGTAAGACAACTTCCAAGGTTTGATATATAGTCTACTGTCCTTGTAGAGTAAGACAACTTCCAAGGTATGATATATAGTCTACTGTCCTGTAGAGTAAGACAACTTCCAAGGTATGATATATAGTCTACTGTCATTGTAGAGTGAGACAACTCCCAAGGTATGATATATAGTCTACTGACCTTGTAGATTAAGACAACTTCCAAGGTATGATATATAGTCTACTGTCCTGTAGAGTAAGACAACTCCAAAGGTATGATATATAGTCTACTGTCATTGTAGAGTGAGACAAGTCCCAATGTATGATATATTGTCTACCGACCTTGTAGAGTAAGACAAGTCCCAAGGTATGATATATAGTCTACCGACCTTGTAGAGTAAGACAACTCCCAAGGCATGATATATAGTCTACTGTCCTGTAGAGTATGACAAGTCCCAAAGTATGATATATAGTCTACCGACCTTGAAGAGTAAGACAACTCCAAAGGTATTATATATAGTCTACTCTCCTGTAGAATAAGACAACTCCCAAGGTATTATATATAGTCTACTGTCTTTGTAGAGTAATTAAGACAACCCCCAAAGTATGATATATAATCTGCTGACCTTGTAGAGTAAGACACTCTCAAAGTATGATATATGGTCTTCGGTCCTTGTAGAGTAAGACAACTTCCAAGGTATGATATATAGTCTACTGTCATTGTAGAGTGAGACCCTCTCAAAGTATGATATATGGTCTTCGGTCCTTGTAGAGTAAGACAACTTCCAAGGTATGATATATAGTCTACTGTCCTGTAGAGTAAGACAACTCCAAAGGTATTATATAAATTCTACTGTCTTTGTAGAGTAATTAGGACAACCCCCAAAGTATGATATATAATCTGCTGACCTTGTAGAGTAAGACACTCTCAATGTATGACATATGGTCTTTGGTCCTTGTAGAGTGAGACAACTCCCAAGGTATGATATATAGTCTACTGTCCTTGTAGAGTAAGACACTCTCAAAGTATGATATATGGTCTTCGGTCCTTGTAGAGTAAGACAACTTCCAAGGTATGATATATAGTCTACTGTCCTTGTAGAGTAAGACAACTTCCAAGGTATGATATATAGTCTACTGTCCATGTAGAGTAAGACACTCTCAAAGTATGATATATGGTCTTCGGTCCTTGTAGAGTAAGACAACTCCCAAGGTATGATATATAGTTTACTGACCTTGTAGAGTAAGACAACTTCGAAGGTATGATATATAGTCTACTGTCCTTGAAGAGTAAGACAACTTCCAAGGTATGATATATAGTTTACTGTCCTTGAAGAGTGAGATAACTCCCAAGGTATTATATATAGTCTACTGTCCTTGTAGAGTAAGACAACTTCCAAGGTATGATATATAGTCTACTGTCCTTGTAGAGTAAGACAACTCCCAAGGTATGATATATAGTCTACTGTCCTTGTAGAGTAAGACAAGTCCCAAGGTATGATATATAGTCTACTGTCCTTGTAGAGTAAGACAACTTCGAAGGTATGATATATAGTCTACTGTCCTTGAAGAGTAAGACAACTTCGAAGGTATGATATATAGTCTACTGTCCTTGAAGAGTAAGACAAGTCCCAAAGTATGATATATAGTCTACCGACCTTGTAGAGTAAGACACTCTCAAAGTATGATATATAGTCTACTGTCCTTGTAGAGTAAGACAAGTCCCAAGGTATGATATATAGTCTACTGTCATTGTAGAGTGAGACAAGTCCCAATGTATGATATATTGTCTACCGACCTTGTAGAGTAAGACAACTCCCAAGGTATGATATGTGTTGATTTGGGGTAAGGTTTCTGAAATGTTTTGATTCATGTGCAAGCTACCTAAATCTGTGGTAGTTTGGGGGTAATTTATCTGAACCTGTGGTAGTTTGGGGGTAAGTTATCTAAACCTGTGGTAGTTTCGGGTAAGTTATCTAAACCTGTGGTAGTTTGGGGGTAAGTTATTTTAGTCTGTTGTAGTTTGGGGGTAAGTTATCTAAGTCTGTGGTAGTTTGGGGGTAAGTTATCTATACCTGTGGTAGTTTGGGGGTAAGTTATCTAAACCTGTGGTAGTTTGGGGGTAAGTTATCTAAGTCTGTTGTAGTTTGGGGGTAAGTTATCTAAGTCTGTGGTAGTTTGGGGGTAAGTTATCTAAGTCTGTTGTAGTTTGGGGGTAAGTTATCTAAGTCTGTGGTAGTTTGGGGGTAAGTTATCTAAACCTGTGGTAGTTTGGAGGTAAGTTATCTAAGTCTGTGGTAGTTTGGGGGTAAGTTATCTAAGTCTGTTGTAGTTTGGGGGTAAGTTATCTAAGTCTGTTGTAGTTTGGGTGTAAGTTATCTAAGTCTGTGGTAGTTTGGGGGTAAGTTATCTAAGTCTGTTGTAGTTTGGGGGTAAGTTATCTAAACCTGTGGTAGTTTGGGGGTAAGTTATCTAAGTATGTGGTAGTTTGGGGGTAAGTTATCTACGTCTGTGGTAGTTTGGAGGTAAGTTATCTATACCTGTGGTAGTTTGGAGGTAAGTTATCTAAGTCTGTGGTAGTTTGGGGGTAAGTTATCTAAGTCTGTTGTAGTTTGGGGTAAGTTATCTAAGTCTGTTGTAGTTTGGGGGTAAGTTATCTACGTCTGTTGTAGTTTGGGGGTAAGTTATCTAAGTCTGTTGTAGTTTGGAGGTAAGTTATCTAAGTATGTGGTAGTTTGGGGGTAAGTTATCTAAGTCTGTTGTAGTTTGGGGGTAAGTTATCTAAGTCTGTTGTAGTTTGGGGGTAAGTTATCTAAGTCTGTTGTAGTTTGGGGGTAAGTTATCTAAGTCTGTGGTAGTTTGGGGGTAAGTTATCTAAGTCTGTGGTAGTTTGGGGGTAAGTTATCTAAGCTGTGGTAGTTTGGGGGTAAGTTATCTAACCTGTGGTAGTTTGGGGGTAAGTTATCTAAGTCTGTGGTAGTTTGGGGGTAAGTTATCTAAGTCTGTGGTAGTTTGGGGGTAAGTTATCTAAGTCTGTGGTAGTTTGGGGGTAAGTTATCTAAGTCTGTGGTAGTTTGGAGGTAAGTTATCTAAGTCTGTGGTAGTTTGGGGGTAAGTTATCTAAGTCTGTGGTAGTTTGGGGGTAAGTTATCTAAACCTGTGGTAGTTTGGGGGTAAGTTATCTAAACCTGTGGTAGTTTGGGGGTAAGTTATCTAAACTCTGTGTAGTTTGGGGGTAAGTTATCTAAGTCTGTGGTAGTTTGGGGGTAAGTTATCTAAGTCTGTTGGTAGTTTGGGGGTAAGTTATCTAAGTCTGTGGTAGTTTGGGGGTAAGTTATCTAAGTCTGTGGTAGTTTGGGGGTAAGTTATCTAAGTCTGTGGTAGTTTGGGGGTAAGTTATCTAAGTCTGTGGTAGTTTGGGGGTAAGTTATCTAAGTCTGTGGTAGTTTGGGGGTAAGTTATCTAACCTGTTGGTAGTTTGGGGGTAAGTTATCTAAGTCTGTGGTAGTTTGGGGGTAAGTTATCTAAGTCTGTGGTAGTTTGGGGGTAAGTTATCTAAGTCTGTGGTAGTTTGGGGGTAAGTTATCTAAGTCTGTTGTAGTTTGGGGGTAAGTTATCTAAGTCTGTGGTAGTTTGGGGGTAAGTTATCTAAGTCTGTGGTAGTTTGGGGGTAAGTTATCTAAGTCTGTTGTAGTTTGTGGGGGTAAGTTATCTAAGTCTGTTGTAGTTTTGGGGGTAAGTTTATCTAAGTCGGTGGTAGTTTGGGGGTAAGTTTATCTAAGTCTGTGGTAGTTTGGGGGTAGTTATCTAAGTCTGTGGTAGTTTGGGGGTAAGTTATCTAAGTCCTGTGGTAGTTTGGGGGTAAGTTATCTAAGTCTGTGGTAGTTTGGGGGTAAGTTTTCTAAGTCGTTGTAGTTGGGGGAAGTTATCTAAGTCTGTGGTAGTTTGGGGGTAATTTATCTATGTCTGTGGTAGTTTGGGGGTAAGTTATCTAAGTCTGTTGTAGTTGGGGTAAGTTATCTAAGTCCTGTTGGTAGTTTGGGGGTAAGTTTATCTAAGTCTGTTGTAGTTTGGGGGTAAGTTATCTAAAGTCTTGTGGTAGTTTGGTGGGGTAAGTTATCTAAACCTGTTGGGTAGTTGGGGGTAAGTTATCTAAGTCTGTGGTAGTTTGGGGGTAAGTTATCTAAGTCTGTGGTAGTTTGGGGGTAAGTTATCTAAGTCTGTGGTAGTTTGGGGGTAAGTTATCTAAGTCTGTGGTAGTTTGGGGGTAAGTTATCTAAGTCTGTGGTAGTTTGGGGGTAAGTTATCTAAACCTGTGGTAGTTTGGGGGTAAGTTATCTAAGTCTGTGGTAGTTTGGGGGTAAGTTATCTAAGTCTGTGGTAGTTTGGGGGTAAGTTATCTAAGTCTGTGGTAGTTTGGGGGTAAGTTATCTAAGTCTGTGGTAGTTTGGGGGTAAGTTATCTAAGTCTGTGGTAGTTTGGGGGTAAGTTATCTAAGTCTGTGGTAGTTTGGGGGTAAGTTATCTAAGTCTGTGGTAGTTTGGGGGTAAGTTATCTAAGTCTGTGGTAGTTTGGGGGTAAGTTATCTAAGTCTGTGGTAGTTTGGGGGTAAGTTATCTAAGTCTGTGGTAGTTTGGGGGTAAGTTATCTAAGTCTGTGGTAGTTTGGGGGTAAGTTATCTAAGTCTGTGGTAGTTTGGGGGTAAGTTATCTAAGTCTGTGGTAGTTTGGGGGTAAGTTATCTAAACCTGTGGTAGTTTGGGGGTAAGTTATCTAAGTCTGTGGTAGTTTGGGGGTAAGTTATCTAAGTCTGTGGTAGTTTGGGGGTAAGTTATCTAAGTCTGTGGTAGTTTGGGGTAAGTTATCTAATCCTGTGGTAGTTTGGGGGTAAGTTATCTAAGTCTGTGGTAGTTTGGGGGTAAGTTATCTAAGTCTGTGGTAGTTTGGGGGTAAGTTATCTAAGTCTGTGGTAGTTTGGGGGTAAGTTATCTAAGTCTGTGGTAGTTTGGGGGTAAGTTATCTAACTCTGTGGTAGTTTGGGGGTAAGTTATCTAAGTCTGTGGTAGTTTGGGGGTAAGTTATCTAAGTCTGTGGTAGTTTGGGGGTAAGTTATCTAAGTCTGTGGTAGTTTGGGGGTAAGTTATCTAAGTCTGTGGTAGTTTGGGGGTAAGTTATCTAAGTCTGTGGTAGTTTGGGGGTAAGTTATCTAAGTCTGTGGTAGTTTGGGGGGTAAGTTATCTAAGTCTGTGGTATTTTGGGGGTAAGTTATCTAAGTCTGTGGTAGTTTGGGGGTAAGTTATCTAAACCGTCTGTGTGTAGTTTGGGGGGTAAGGTTATCTAAACCTGTGGGAGTTTGGGAGGTAAGTTAGCTAAAGTCCTGTGGTAGTTGTGGGGGTAAGTTTATCTAAGATCTGTGGTAGTTTGGGGGTAAGTTATCTAAGTCTGGTGTAGTTTGGGGGGTAAGTTATCTAAGTCCTGTTGGTAGTTTGGGGGTAAGTTATCTAAGTCTGTGGTAGTTTGGGGGTAAGTTATCTAACTCTGTGGTAGTTTGGGGGTAAGTTATCTAAGTCTGTTGTAGTTTGGGGGTAAGTTATCTAAGTCTGTGTGGTAGTTTGGGGGTAAGTTATCTAAGTCTGTGTAGTTTTGGGGGTAAGTTATCTAAAGTCTGTGGTAGTTTGGGGGGTAGTTATCTAAACCTGTGGTAGTTTGGGGGTAAGTTATCTAAGTCTGTGGTAGTTTGGGGGTAAGTTATCTAAACCTGTGGTAGTTTGGGGGTAAGTTATCTAAGTCTGTGGTAGTTTGGGGGTAAGTTATCTAAGTCTGTGGTAGTTTGGGGGTAAGTTATCTAAGTCTGTGGTAGTTTGGGGGTAAGTTATCTAAGTCTGTGGTAGTTTGGGGGTAAGTTATCTAAGTCTGTGGTAGTTTGGGGGTAAGTTATCTAAGTCTGTGGTAGTTTGGGGGTAAGTTATCTAAGTCTGTGGTAGTTTGGGGGTAAGTTATCTAAACCTGTGGTAGTTTGGGGGTAAGTTATCTAAGTCTGTGGTAGTTTGGGGGTAAGTTATCTAAACCTGTGGTAGTTTGGGGGTAAGTTATCTAAGTCTGTGGTAGTTTGGGGGTAAGTTATCTAAGTCTGTGGTAGTTTGGGGGTAAGTTATCTAAGTCTGTGGTAGTTTGGGGGTAAGTTATCTAAGTCTGTGGTAGTTTGGGGGTAAGTTATCTAAGTCCTGTGGTAGTTTGGGGGTAAGTTATCTAAGTCTGTGGTAGTTTGGGGGTAAGTTATCTAATCCTGTGGTAGTTTGGGTGTAAGTTATCTAAGTACTGTGGTAGTTTGGGGGTAAGTTATCTAAATCTGTGGTAGTTTGGGGGTAAGTTATCTAAGTCTGTGGTAGTTTGGGGTAAGTTATCTAAGTCTGTGGTAGTTTGGGGGTAAGTTATCTAAGTCTGTGGTAGTTTGGGGGTAAGTTATCTAAGTCTGTTGTAGTTTGGGGGTAAGTTATCTAAGTCTGTTGTAGTTTGGGGGTAAGTTATCTAAGTCTGTGGTAGTTTGGGGGTAAGTTATCTAAGTCTGTGGTAGTTTGGGGGTAAGTTATCTAAGTCTGTGGTAGTTTGGGGGTAAGTTATCTAAGTCTGTTGTAGTTTGGGGGTAAGTTATCTAAACCTGTGGTAGTTTGGGGGTAAGTTATCTAAGTCTGTGGTAGTTTGGGGGTAAGTTATCTAAGTGTGTGTAGTTTGGGGGTAAGGTTATCTAAGTCTGTGGTAGTTTTGGGGGTAAGTTATCTAAGTCTGTGGTAGTTTGGGGGTAAGTTATCTAAATGTGTGGTAGTTTGGGGGTAAGGTATCTAAGTCTGTGGTAGTTTGGGGGTAAGTTATCTAAACCTGTGGTAGTTGGGGGGAAGGTTATCTATCTGTGGTAGTTTGGGGGTAAGTTATCTAAGTCTTAGTGGGGGAAATTTTGGGTAGTTGTAATTATCTAAGTCTGTTGTAGTTTGGGGGTAAGTATTATCTAAGTTGTGGTAGTTTGGGGGTAAGTTATCTAAACCTGTGGTGTTGGGGAAGTTATCTAGTCTGTGGTAGTTGGGGAAGATCTATTGTGGTAGTTTGGGGGTAAGTATCTAAGTCTGTGGTAGTTTGGGGTGTAAGTTATCTAAGTCTGTGGTAGTTTGGGGTAAGTATCTAAGTCTGTGGTAGTTTGGGGGTAAGTTTCTAAGTCTGTGGTAGTTGGGGGTAATTACTATACTGGTAGTTGGGGAAGTTATCTAAGTCTTGGTAGTTGGGGGAAGTTATCTAAATCTGTGGTAGTTGGGGTAAGTTATCTAAGTCGGTGTAGTTGGGGGTAATATCAACTGTGGTAGTGGGGGTAAGTTATCTAAGTCTGTGTAGTTGGGGGTAAGTTATCTAAGTCTGTGGTAGTTGTGGGGTAAGTTATCTAGTCTGTTGTGTTGGGGGTAAGTTATTAACTGTGGTAGTTGGGGGTAGTTATCTAGTTGTGGTAGTTGGGGGTAGTTATCTAATCTGTGGTAGTTTGGGGGTAAGTTATCTAACTGTGGTAGTTTGGGGGTAAGTATCTAGTGTGTAGTTTGGGGGTAAGTTATCTAAATGTGTAGTTGGGGGTAAGTTATCTAAGTCTGGGTAGTTTGGGGGTAAGTTATCTAAGTCTGTTGTAGTTTGGGGTAAGTTATCTAAGCCTGTGGTAGTTTGGGGGTAAGTTATCTAAAGTCTGTGGTAGTTTGGGGGTAAGTTATCTAAGTCTGTGGTAGTTTGGGGGTAAGTTATCTAAGCCTGTGGTAGTTTGGGGGTAAGTTATCTAAAGCTGTGGTAGTTTGGGGGTAAGTTATCTAAGTCTGTGGTAGTTTGGGGGTAAGTTATCTAACCTGTGGTAGTTTGGGGGTAATTTATCTAACGTCTGTGGTAGTTTGGGGGTAAGTTATCTAACCTGTGGTAGTTGGGGGTAAGTTATCTAAGTCTGTGGTAGTTTGGGGGTAAGTTATCTAAGTCTGTGGTAGTTTGGGGGTAAGTTATCTAAGTCTGTGGTAGTTTGGGGGGTAAGTTATCTAAGTCTGTGGTAGTTTGGGGGTAAGTTATCTAAGTCTGTGGTAGTTTGGGGGTAAGTTATCTAAGTCTGTGGTAGTTTGGGGGTAAGTTATTAAGTCTGTGGTAGTTTGGGGGTAAGTTATCTAAGTCTGTTGTAGTTTGGGGGTAAGTTATTTTAGTCTGTGGTAGTTTGGGGGTAAGTTATCTAAACCTGTGGTAGTTTGGGGGTAAGTTATCTAAGTCTGTGGTAGTTTGGGGGTAAGTTATCTAAGTCTGTGGTAGTTTGGGGGTAAGTTATCTAAGTCTGTGGTAGTTTGGGGGTAAGTTATTTTAGTCTGTGGTAGTTTGGGGGTAAGTTATCTAAGTCTGTTGTAGTTTGGGGGTAAGTTATCTAAACCTGTGGTAGCTTGGGTGTAAGTTATCTAAGTCTGTGGTAGTTTGGGGGTAAGTTATCTAAACCTGTGGTAGTTTGGGGGTAAGTTATTTTAGTCTGTGGTAGTTTGGGGGTAAGTTATCTAAACCTGTGGTAGTTTGGGGGTAAGTTATTTTAGTCTGTGGTAGTTTGGGGGTAAGTTATCTAAGTCTGTGGTAGTTTGGGGGTAATTTATCTATACCTGTGGTAGCTTGGGGGTAAGTTATCTAAGTCTGTTGTAGTTTGGGGGTAATTTATCTAAACCTGTGGTAGTTTGGGGGTAAGTTATCTAAGTCTGTTGTAGTTTGGGGGTAATTTATCTATACCTGTGGTAGCTTGGGAGTAAGTTATCTAAGTCTGTTGTAGTTTGGGGGTAATTTATCTATACCTGTGGTAGCTTGGGGGTAAGTTATCTAAGTCTGTGGTAGTTTTGGGGTAAGTTATCTAAACCTGTGGTAGTTTGGGGGTAAGTTATCTAAACCTGTGGAGTTTTTTTCATCTACATTTGTATCCGAACAAAGTTCAGTGTTTCTGAGGGAACTTTACACTGTCACTGAGGTTTTCTTGTCCCTCGGATTGACATTCGTTGTTGTGATTTCTAAAGCAACATACATGAAGAAATTGTCAAAAAATGTCACATATTTTAATATGTTCTGAAACTATATTGCTTTCTTCATGTACTTTAGAAATCACTTCATTAATATCGTCTCGTGTGTCCAGTACGCATCATACATACCTTTCACACTCATGAGCAATATGAAAAAGTGTATGATTAAGGTATGGCAAGAAAGCTGCCTCATCATTTTGATAAGTTCTATATGTAGTATGTTATTCGCGTGAACATTTCCTCCTTTAGAACAGTATGTATGGAATGACGACAATCACTCAGACCTAGGTTTTTTTCATATCAAAAAGGTCACAAAGTTCTTTCATAGGTTTACAGTTCTCTGTGTCTATCATGATTAAGTTAAGGCTACCCATTACAACGACATTTTAACAGTGGAGTACACTTTGTACATCCATTGTTTGAAAATCTTCCATGAATATTGAATTACTGTCTATATATTGATTTAACCAAACACTTTGTTCAATACAAATATTGTCAGTGTTTTGTCATTTCCAGATCGTCACGTCGTTTTGATGGGATGTCAGATCTTGTGTAAGTCATGACACCTCCGTCCTTACGATTACGATACGACATGAACAATTTAAAATCAGCCTCCAGACATTGTGCATCTGGAAATGAGTGGTCAAGGTTCATGTCTTGAACAGATGTAAATAAGGCCATCATACAGGATTTCTTGTAGGACCAACACATAAAATGTCAGCCAGGCCATCATACAGTATCTCTTGACCAGATAGAATGTCAGCCAGGCCATCATACAGGATCTCTTGTAGGACCAACACATAGAATGTCAACCAGGCCATCATACAGGATTTCTTGTAGAACCAACACATAGAATGTCAGCCAGGCCATCATACAGGATCTCTTGTAGGGCCAACACATAGAATGTCAACCAGGCCATCATACAGGATCTCTTGTAGGACCAACAGATAGAATGCCAACCAGGCCATCATACAGGATCTCTTGACCAGATAGAATGTCAGCCAGGCCATCATACAGGATCTCTTGTAGGACCAACAGATAGAATGCCAACCAGGCCATCATACAGTATCTCTTGACCAGATAGAATGTCAGCCAGGCCATCATACAGGATCTCTTGTAGGACCAACATATAGAATGCCAACCAGGCCATCATACAGTATCTCTTTTAGGACCAACAGATAGAATGTCAACCAGGCCATCATACAGGATCTCTTGTAGGGCCAACAGATAGAATGTCAACCAGGCCATCATACAGTATCTCTTGTAGGACCAACACATAGAATGTCAGCCAGGCCATCATACAGTATCTCTTGTAGGGCCAACAGATATAATGTCAACCAGGCCATCATACAGTATCTCTTGTAGGGCCAACAGATAGAATGTCAACCAGGCCATCATACAGGATCTCTTGTAGGACCAACAGATAGAATGTCAACCAGGCCATCATACAGGATCTCTTGTAGGACCAACACATAGAATGTCAACCAGGCCATCATACAGGATCTCTTGTAGGACCAACAGATAGAATGTCAACCAGGCCATCATACAGGATCTCTTGTAGGACCAACACATCGAATGTCAACCAGGCCATCATACAGGATCTCTTGTAGGACCAACAGATAGAATGTCAACCAGGCCATCATACAGGATCTCTTGACCAGATAGAATGTCAGCCAGGCCATCATACAGGATCTCTCGTAGGACCAACAGATAGAATGTCAGCCAGGCCATCATACAGGATCTCTCGTAGGACCAACAGATAGAATGTCAACCAGGCCATCATACAGGATCTCTCGTAGGACCAACAGATAGAATGTCAGCCAGGCCATCATACAGGATCTCTTGTAGGACTAACACATAGAATATCAACCAGGACATCATACCGTATCTCTTGTAGGGCCAACAGATAGAATGTCAGCCAGGCCATCATACAGGATCTCTTGTAGGGCCAACAGATAGAATGTCAACCAGGCCATCATACAGGATCTCTTGACCAGATAGAATGTCAGCCAGGCCATCATACAGTATCTCTTGTAGGACCAACAGATAGAATGTCAACCAGGCCATCATACAGGATCTCTTGACCAGATAGAATGTCAGCCAGGCCATCATACAGGATCTCTTGTAGGACCAACATATCGAATGTCAACCAGGCCATCATACAGGATCTCTTGTAGGGCCAACAGATAGAATGTCAACCAGGCCATCATACAGGATCTCTTGACCAGATAGAATGTCAGCCAGGCCATCATACAGTATATCTTGTAGGACCAACATATAGAATGTCAACCAGGACATCATACAGGATCTCTTGTAGGACCAACACATAGAATGTCAACCAGGCCATCATACAGGATCTCTTGTAGGACCAACACATAGAATGTCAACCAGGCCATCATACAGTATCTCTTGTAGGACCAACACATAGAATGTCAACCAGGCCATCATACAGTATCTCTTGACCAGATAGAATGTCAACCAGGCCATCATACAGGATCTCTTGTAGGACCAACACATAGAATGTCAACCAGGCCATCATACAGGATCTCTTGTAGGGCCAACAGATAGAATGTCAACCAGGCCATCATACAGGATCTCTTGTAGGACCAACAGATAGAATGTCAGCCAGGCCATCATACAGTATCTCTTGTAGGGCCAACAGATAGAATGTCAACCAGGCCATCATACAGGATCTCTTGTAGGACCAACAGATAGAATGTCAACCAGGCCATCATACAGGATCTCTTGTAGGACCAACAGATAGAATGTCAACCAGGCCATCATACAGGATCTCTTGTAGGACCAACACATAGAATGTCAACCAGGCCATCATACAGGATCTCTTGTAGGACCAACAGATAGAATGTCAACCAGGCCATCATACAGGATCTCTTGTAGGACCAACACATAGAATGTCAACCAGGCCATCATACAGGATCTCTTGTAGGACCAACAGATAGAATGTCAACCAGGCCATCATACAGGATCTCTTGTAGGACCAACACATAGAATGTCAGCCAGGCCATCATACAGGATCTCTTGTAGGACCAACAGATAGAATGTCAGCCAGGCCATCATACAGGATCTCTTGTAGGACCAACAGATAGAATGTCAGCCAGGCCATCATACAGGATCTCTTGTAGGACCAACAGATAGAATGTCAACCAGGCCATCATACAGGATCTCTTGTAGGACCAACAGATAGAATGTCAACCAGGCCATCATACAGGATCTCTTGTAGGACCAACAGATAGAATGTCAACCAGGCCATCATACAGGATCTCTTGTAGGACCAACACATAGAATGTCAACCAGGCCATCATACAGGATCTCTTGTAGGACCAACAGATAGAATGTCAACCAGGCCATCATACAGGATCTCTTGTAGGGCCAACACATAGAATGTCAACCAGGCCATCATACAGGATCTCTTGTAGGGCCAACACATAGAATGTCAGCCAGGCCATCATACAGGATCTCTTGTAGGGCCAACACATAGAATGTCAACCAGGCCATCATACAGTATCTCTTGTAGGACCAACACATAGAATGTCAACCAGGCCATCATACAGGATCTCTTGTAGGACCAACAGATAGAATGTCAGCCAGGCCATCATACAGGATCTCTTGTAGGACCAACAGATAGAATGTCAACCAGGCCATCATACAGGATCTCTTGACCAGATAGAATGTCAGCCAGGCCATCATACAGTATCTCTTGACCAGATAGAATGTCAGCCAGGCCATCATACAGTATCTCTTTTAGGACCAACAGATAGAATGTCAGCCAGGCCATCATACTGCATCTCTTGTAGGACCACGTGTTGTCGACTGACCTCGTCTGTTACCTCGGGGTTCCTTGTTTCTTATATACGTGTACTTGTTGAAGTTATATCATTAAACCTGTTAAACCTGCATCGAAAAGTGTTAAATGCTATATTGGAAACCGCTGTTGTAAAGATACATCTTGATATTGTATAGGTATTTTAGGTAGATATCGGTCGTGTTTGACACGTGACCTGGTACATCCTTTGTTCTTTGTGTTATACTGTTAACATTATGTTTCTTACCAGACGAAACAGCTGTATCATATCGCAAATGTTACATGTTTGGCCTTGTGCAATAATACAACAATACACCATCCCTACTCTGTGTATTCATGAATTGAAATAAGAATGGAAGGTTTGTCTTTTATGAGAAATATGTGATATAATAAAGCATTAAAACAAATTAACATAAAATGCTACCAACACATTAGAAATGAATGTCCCGCTCCAACGACATTCGACATATCTATGGCCCGTACGGACACACGTTATCTAGTTATGGAAATAAAAAATGGGGTCATTAGTTAAATTCAAAGATAATACAATAAATTTAGTTCTCCTTAGAAAGACACAATTATCACTCTTCTGACATCTGAGGTATGTTTGACTGGCAATCTATATAAACCTTAACCTTAACACTTAACCTTACCCTAACCCCAATCAGACCAAACCTAGACAGGACCAGTCACAGTCCAACCTGACGTCCCTACGATGTGACGAACTAATACATAGGAAGGAAACACATTATATTTGGTAATTCGACAATGAGGAAAACTATACGTTTTCCCGATAATTGTGTATCCCGGATGTGTTTGGAGTGTAAGGTAACATATATAGACTGCAGTCTTTAGGATTGTAGCTGGTTAAACTCTCCTATCGACCTTCTTGGGAGTCGATGGTGGTGGATTTAATTTCATTAATAAAATGTTAATCAAAAATACATAAATTGACTGCTATAGGGATCATCCTAAAGGAATAACAAAGCAGGAAAAACTCCTAAAGCATTGACTATATCGACTATGAAGTGTAGGTATACCACGACTCACTACCTCTGTAGTGGTTCAGTCGAAACCTGAATATTCATTAATTGGTTTACTCGCGCTGTGTTTGCTGACTATACAAATTACAATGAAATAAGAACACGGTAAAATTGGGAGATCATTTTTATTAAAGATCAAATACCAACAAATCTATGATCTAAATCAATCTGATGGATTTCTGAGTCACTGGGATAGAAATTCACGGATACGAAATGATCTAATACACACACTGGAACTTAAGTTTGAGATATTTGTATGTGCCTCGACACGGATCACCGAACACGGAGTTAGCAGCCTTCACGGTACAGGTGTGATGACCTTGACAGTATTTCTTGACCCGGTCGACACATCCGGACGCACTACAGCTTGTGTCCATCATTCGTCTGTACCTTCTGCACGTGGATCTGTCCGTTCGTCCGTAGGAGGCGAACAGTATGTTTACCTGCATACTTGACGGACATTTAATCGTCGTATTGCTTGATTCGCAAATTGTCCTAGAGTACGTCTTTGGTTTTTTGGCTGAAAATGTTAAATACCATAATATATTTATGAGTCGGTGGCAGTGATGACCTGTATCGTACAATATTTTAATGCATAATTTTACAGTGTACATGTACTTATAAAAACAATATATCTATAAAACATATAACATATATTTAGTACCCACAATGCGTAAGTACATGTCGTAAACGTTAAGAATATACATCTGATGGCTTTAAATCGACAACGATTAATTTGAGTATAGTACATAAATCAGCATTAACAACTGACTTATTTAACATACGTACACTTATTTCAAAAGACTTGCTTACGGAGGTAGAATACAAAAAAATATCCTTGTTAAACACGCTTCTGTGACAATTACATGCGTGTGATGTATGGTAATCGTAAAATAAACGTGTATCTGATCAAGAGAGGAATATCGAACTCACCAACACATCGGTACGTGACGTCGAGATATTTGTAGGTTCCTCTGCAGGGATCACCAAACACACTGTTGGACGCGTACAGCTGGCAGCTTCTTTTGCCTTGACAGCTATCTTTGACTTTGGAGAATGATTTGCTGGAAGCGCATTTCGTTGTGCGGATCTTCTTGCTATAACACGTGTTAGGATCAGATCGGCCATAATTAGCCGACAAGATGACCAGTACTTGACCACGTCGACACGACAAAGTACTGTTCTTCCTCTCACATGTAATACTTCGCTGGATGCCTGTAACGAAAGTCACCAATCACAAATAATGAGGATATGTCAACGGACGATCAACGGTGTTGGTTTATATAGCGTCACTCTACAACCAAGATTACGTTTTGATATTGTAAAATCATCATGATTTTAATTATCAAAATTGCAATGTATTTGAAGGGATTCAAACAATACATATATTGCATGATTCTGTAAGCTTTAAACCGATTACGGGTGCCGAGTCGTCGTGAAATAAATAATTTCTCGGATTCGAAGTGAGAATGCATGATGTAATGTCACGTTATACTAGCTAACTGTATCATATATGATAAGCACCTGCATTTCCACCAGTCACGTGGTCACTAAATATATTACTTACCAGCCGGTGCGGTTTTCTTGCACACGTATCGAACACTAAGGTACTTGTATGTTCCTCGACAGGGATCCCCGAACACCTTGTTGGACGCACGCACTTTACATGATTGAAGCCGGTTACACGAGCGTTTGACCACATTGAGAGACTCTCGGGAGGAGCAGTAGGTGGTTCGAATATTTTTACTCGGACACGTGGCATGGTCACTTCGGCCATAACTGGCCTTTCTTATGGAGAGTGTGTATCCACGACTGCATTTCAAATAAGCTGACTTATTTTCACATGCTGTCTTTTTCCTTATGTTCGGAACACAATGGACCACTGCAAAGTGTAACATAGACTTATATGAATGTAATATATACGTCTGTAAAAAACTATAGAATTCCTTTGAAACTACTGTATGATATAGTTTTCTTAATTTATACTTGATATATTAATATATTTTAAGCTACTTAATTCATCATTAACAAAGCTTTACAAGACAGAAGGCTTACCTGTGATCGCTATAGCCAGCGTTAACAGAACTAGACTGGATCTCATTGTGATATCAGGTAGATGAATGAAGTTTGGAGCTACTTACTGCTTATATAGATAATACCTTGTTCACTCAACCGTGGACACAGAAATAAAACAAATGCGTCGTCTATCAACAGGTATAGTGACGGTGTTTGAGAATTAAAGATAATATGCTAATGAAGGAGGTTGATCTTAAAGGTATTTGTACAGTTTAGGTCACAGATGATGTCATTTTCTTATAAAATACCAGCAATTGTGACAATGATTTACAACGCATTGTATTGTGTACATGTAAGATTGTCCAATCACGTCCGTCACATGTAAGTCTATGTATGTAAATTCATGACTGATAAAAAGGCTACGTTCTGAGAGGTGCAATTGGCCAATAATTTATCAATTTCAGGATGTCGTTATCCATAAAGTTCATCTGTTCAGTAAATATCCTGGAACTTTCGTGTGGAGTTAGAGGCAGACTATTTGTTATACCACAGAACGTGTTGGACACTTGTAAGGTACATGTACCTGTATGTTGTACGTGTTGGACACTTGTAAGGTACATGTACCTGTATGTTGTTCGTGTTGGACACTTGTAAGGTACATGTACATATATGTTGTACGTGTTGGACACTTGTAAGGTACATGTACCTGTATGTTGTTCGTGTTGGACACTTGTAAGGTGCATGTACATGTATGTTGTACGTGTTGGACACTTGTACGGTACATGTACCTGTATGTTGTTACGTGTTGGACACTTGTAAGGTACATGTACATGTATGTTGTACGTGTTGGACACTTGTACGGTACATGTACCTGTATGTTGTACGTGAAGGAAACAAATGATCTAATGGTCGGGGTCATTCAAAAACAAAAATTTACACCACGGTGTCGGCTAGACATTCAGAAACATTTCTTCAGCCAAAAAAATAATAGACTCCTGGAATAGTTTACCAGACAGTGTCGTTGATGCTGATTCTGTATTTAAATTCGAAATCATTTTAGACGAACACTGGAAAAATAAGCGCTTATCTAATTGTATTAAGAATCGCAATTCTTACATCAAGCCAACTGCACCGAAGTATTTATATTTATGATTGTTTTGCATTAGTATACATGATATGGATATATAGGCTTTCAGCCTGTGTCCATCATATATGCTATTAAATACTGTATAGAGAATGCTGAATATAACCAATTGTCAACTCCTCTTCCGCGAGACGATTTCTGTGAAAATGAACTGTGAATAATGAAAAAAATTGTAGATGATATATACATAAGCAAAAACATATCTTATTGACACATAATAATAACAGAAAAAAATAACATTATAACAGCATTTTGTATTTACTGAGCCTTACGTAATAATTGGAAAATCACAAAATGAAGCTGATAAGTACTTCATAATGAACACAAAGTCATGTCATTTAACAATTGAGCTATCAGTACATTACTACATATACTTGGTAGATGTCACCAATAAACCTCAGACGTCTACCCTCAGTAGGTATCACCAATAAACCTCAGACGTCTACCCTCAGTAGGTATTACCAATAAACCTCAGACGTGTACCCTCAGTAGGTATCACCAATAAACCTCAGACGTCTACCCTCAGTAGGTATCACCAATAAACCTCAGACGTGTACCCTCAGTAGGTATCACCAATAAACCTCAGACGTGTACCCTCAGTAGGTATCACCAATAAACCTCAGACGTCTACCCTCAGTAGGTATCACCAATAAACCTCAGACGTCTACCCTCAGTAGGTATCACCAATAAACCTCAGACGTCTACCCTCAGTAGGTATCACCAATAAACCTCAGACGTCTACCCTCAGTAGGTATCACCAATAAACCTCAGACGTCTACCCTCAGTAGGTATCACCAATAAACCTCAGACGTGTACCCTCAGTAGGTATCACCAATAAACCTCAGACGTGTACCCTCAGTAGGTATCACCAATAAACCTCAGACGTCTACCCTCAGTAGGTATCACCAATAAACCTCAGACGTGTACCCTCAGTAGGTATCACCAATAAACCTCAGACGTCTACCCTCAGTAGGTATCACCAATAAACCTCAGACGTCTACCCTCAGTAGGTATCACCAATAAACCTCAGACGTCTACCCTCAGTAGGTATCACCAATAAACCTCAGACGTCTACCCTCAGTAGGTATCACCAATAAACCTCAGACGTGTACCCTCAGTAGGTATCACCAATAAACCTCAGACGTGTACCCTCAGTAGGTATCACCAATAAACCTCAGACGTCTACCCTCAGTAGGTATCACCAATAAACCTCAGACGTCTACCCTCAGTAGGTATCACCAATAAACCTCAGACGTCTACCCTCAGTAGGTATCACCAATAAACCTCAGACGTGTACCCTCAGTAGGTATCACCAATAAACCTCAGACGTCTACCCTCAGTAGGTATCACCAATAAACCTCAGACGTGTACCCTCAGTAGGTATCACCAATAAACCTCAGACGTCTACCCTCAGTAGGTATCACCAATAACCTCAGACGTCTACCCTCAGTAGGTATCACCAATAAACCTCAGACGTGTACCCTCAGTAGGTATCACCAATAAACCTCAGACGTGTACCCTCAGTAGGTATCACCAATAAACCTCAGACGTGTACCCTCAGTAGGTATCACCAATAAACCTCAGACGTGCTACCCTCAGTAGGTATCACCAATAAACCTCAGACGTGTACCCTCAGTAGGTATCACCAATAAACCTCAGACGTGTACCCTCAGTAGGTATCACCAATAAACCTCAGACGTGTACCCTCAGTAGGTATCACCAATAAACCTCAGACGTCTACCCTCAGTAGGTATCACCAATAAACCTCAGACGTCTACCCTCAGTAGGTATCACCAATAAACCTCAGACGTGCTACCCTCAGTAGGTATTCACCAATAAACCTCAGACGTGTACCCTCAGTAGGTATCACCAATAAACCTCAGACGTCTACCCTCAGTAGGTATCACCAATAAACCTCAGACGTGTACCCTCAGTAGGTATCACCAATAAACCTCAGACGTGTACCCTCAGTAGGTATCACCAATAAACCTCAGACGTGTACCCTCAGTAGGTATCACCAATAAACCTCAGACGTGTACCCTCAGTAGGTATCACCAATAAACCTCAGACGTCTACCCTCAGTAGGTATCACCAATAAACCTCAGACGTGTACCCTCAGTAGGTATCACCAATAAACCTCAGACGTGTACCCTCAGTAGGTATCACCAATAAACCTCAGACGTCTACCCTCAGTAGGTATCACCAATAAACCTCAGACGTCAACCTCAGTAGGTATCACAATAAACCTCAGACGT